>NC_079443.1:3877188-4177188 GCF_903798145.1 Danio aesculapii | reverse complement strand
ACGAATTTGAGCAGATATATGAAAAAATAACCTGATTTTCTACAAATGAAGCATGAGCACACATTGCTTTGCATCTTATAAACTCAACCAACCCTTAAAATACACTGTGGAGCACCCCTTTAAGCTGAATACTAGTATCTTGAAAAATATCTAGTTATTATAAATGAGTTATTAAAACTATTATGTTTAGAAATGTTATGTCATGAAACAGAAATGTGGGGAAAAATATACAGGGGGGCTAATAATTTAGGAGGCCTTATATTTCTGATTCAGCTGTAGTTTAGCTTGACCAGTAATGAAATTCATTAACTGACATTTGTATCGCTATAACCTTTCTTATTTGAAACCCAGTATAAAACATTGCCTCGTGAATAAAGAGAGAGGGGCGAGTGGGATGGGGTTTCTGGGGTTCCCTGCCACTTCCTCTCTCCCATTCCCAGCCCATTACAGACCCTCACATACCAGAAACAAGATGGCTTTTTATACCATGGCCCGTTTCATCTGAAATGTAAATGAATTCCTCCTCAGTGTGGCCTGATGGAGATCAAAGCGGGCACATTAACCTTCTCGGGGCGCGTGAGGAGGCAGGGGGTCCCGGGGGAGGAAGGAGAGGGAGGAGTCATGCTATTGTTCCCCTCTCGTCTTCTGGAGGACTTCAGTTCCTCTTTTTGGCAGACGTCTCTCTCTCTCTCTCTCTCTCTCTCTCTCTCTCTCTCTCTCTCTCTCTCTCTCTCTCTCTCTCTCTCTCTCTCTCACTCTCTCTCTCACTCTCTCTCTGTATGTTCACCGGTTACAGGTGTACGACCACATGTTCAGAGCCCCATAGAGGTGTGTGTGTGTGAGCTGGGTCGCATTAGCATTTCTAAAATAAACACTCATCTTTCAAACGTTTCAGATCCACATGTGGTGCAGGGTATGCTAATTAAACAACCGCTTTCATGGGGTATTCGTAGGATATTCAAAAAGTGTAACCTGAATCACACTTGTGGTGTTTGGGGTCAGAAAGGGACGAACGCCTGTAACGTACCCTCAGATCTTTTCAGTAACATCAATCTAATTTATTTTTGTTTATTAATATTTTTTCTATTTCGTTTTTAATTTTGAGAGGGTTTTGTGGTGATAATTAATATTTATGTAGAAATTAACATCCATTTTATTCTAATTGAAAGTTTAGTTTTTTTAAATGTTTATTATTTTTTAATTATCAGTGCCTCTAGGATTTCATGATTTTGTGATTGCTGAATTTATCGTGAAATCAAGCAAGCTCCGCAAAATGTTGCGGATCTTGCATTTTTTACTGAAATGCCGCGGATTTCCCGCAAGTTCGGGGTCTTGATAATGATCATATGAGCATGGTAATATGAGTAAACTTACAACGTCGCATTTACCCACAAATAAAAATAATGATTACCATTTTTAAAACTGCTTTTATTCTAGCTGAAATAAAACAAATATGTTTGATTAGAATTTTCTGAGCTGCTGTGCACACACAATATATACAGATTTATGGATACAAGATATTTTTAAGTGTGATTTTATGTTACAGAACCCAATGTCTGAATCTAGGAGTCATTATATATATATATATATATATATATATATATATATATATATATATATATATATATATATATATATATATATATATATATATATATATATATATATATATTGGATATATATATTGGATATATATATATATATATATTGGATATATATATTGGATATATATATATATATATATATATATATATATATATATTGGATATATATATTGGATATATATATTGGATATATATATATTGGATATATATATTGGATATATATATATATATATATATATATATATATTGGATATATATATTGGATATATATATATATATATATATATATATATATATATATATATATATATATATATATATATATATATTGGAGAATATATATATTGCAAACAATTTTTTTGGCCTGAATTTATTCAAACAAATTAAATTTAGTAATTCATTTTATTTTCCTTCTGCTTAGTCCCTATATTGATCAGAGGTCGCTGTAGCGGAATGAACCACCAACTAATCCAACATTTGTTTTACGCAGCTGATGTCTTTCCAGCTGCAACCCATCACTGGGAAACTTAGTTTCATTAAATTCAGCCCATATAAATTGCTTGCAACCACTTACCTTAATTTTTTTTTAGTAAATCCAATGAATCATTTTTTTCAGTGTATCTTAATTTATATCACCTAAACAAGATTATATTGTTTGATTAAATTTAAAAAATGTATTTTTTAAATCAGTATCAGTATTTTAAAAAAATCTGTATCAGTTTGCAATGTTTCCAGATAAAAAAGAGACCTGCCATTAATTTTCTATGGCGGTAATTTTTGACTGCAAAGACAAAAAGTGTGACTTTAAAAATACAAACATTTTCGGTCTAAAATGACAAGAGGGTTAAAGAGAAAATTTAAATTTAAAAAATGAGAATTCTGTCATCATTTACTATTAGTCCACTTGTTACCAAAACCTGTTTGAGTTTCTTTTTTTCTGTTGAACACAAAATGATGACATCGACATCTGTAGTATGTGGATGTCAATGGCTGCTGCTGACCATCATTCTTCAGGATGTCTTGTTTTGTGTTCAACAGAAGAAAGAAACTCATAAAAGTTTGAAAACACTTGAGGGTGAGAAACTTGTATTAAGCTATTTTAATTTATTTTTTAATTTAATCCAAAAAAAAGGAAAGAGTACAGAAAAATCATACTCAAGTAAAAGTACCATTACTTGCCTAAAAATGGAGTGCAAGTAGAGTAAAAAGTATCAGTTATAAATATTACTCAAAGTATGAGTAAAAAGTAGAACTTTCAAAAGTACTCAAGAGTAGTGAGTAGTGAGTATTACGCTGTTAAAACTGATGCATTTACATGTAATTTGTGGATGTGTGTAAACGTAACATTCTGTAGTGCATTTAGTTATTGTCCAGCAGGCACACAACATCACAAGACATTAATATTAGGTTAGATTTAGGTTGTGACATCAGGTGATCAAAATTCAACGTCTAGCCAGCATCTAAGGACAATGTTATTTTGATGTCCAACAATGACGTCAAATGACGTTGATATTTAGTCGATTTTAGGTTGTTAGAAAGTAACCAAAATCCAACGTCGACCCAACATCTAAAACCAACATCATATTGACGTCAAATATTGACATTTATTCATCAGGTATGGCAACCAAAAGCCAACATCTGATAAATGTCAATAGTGGTAGCGTCCACCCAACGTCAAGCTGTTACATCATTAGACGTTGATATTTAGTTGGTTTTAGGTTGGACATTGGACATTGATGTTGGCCTGACGTTGAGTTCTGACATCAACCCGATTTTTATTTCCAAACAAAATGCAACTTCCCTATGACGTTGGGATACAATGTCAATCTGACGTCATGTTGACGTCATGTTGACGTCTTGCGCCTGCTGAGTGTTTAAGGCTATTTTGGTCATCATACAGTAAACGTCCGTCATCTTCTCATCAGTGACATGCATCTAAACAGTCTCTGGGTCAATACGTGTAAAGACATTAGACATCTTCTTGGACACTTTGAATGCTTCCAAACAGTTTGCTGCAATTATAAACCGCCCTTGTCTTGAGGTAGTTCATTATGATGAGATTTACCTTCTATGTGTGATTTTGTTTGGACTCGCAGGACTGATTTTTCTAATATAGACAAGAAAAAATAAAGTAGTGACTGCAGGTTGAAGGAAAGTAGTGGAGTAAAAGTATTGATACAGCCCTAAAATGTACTCAAGGGAAAGTAAAAGCACACATTTTTAAAACTACTTAGTAAATTACATTGTCTGAGAAACACTACTCAATTACAGTAGCTTGAGCATTTGTAATTAGTTACTTTACACCACTGTTTGTAACATTTTGATTTAGTTGCTAATTTGTATGATCTCATTTGTACATTCTAGTATGATTTGCTCATCCTCCGATGACGATTGGGTTTAGGGGTGGGGTTTAGTGCCACGCCTCCTTTTTAAATTTTCGTATGACTATTTAAAGCGTATGATTCAAAATTGTGACTATGTATTTACTAGAACATAATCAAACTGCTATTTATGAGATCATAAAATATTATAGGAGGGCGGCATGGTGGCTCAGTGGTTAGCATTGTTGCCTCACAGCAAGAAGGTTGCTGGGTCGAGTCTCAGCTGAGTCAGTTGTGTGGCGTTTGCATGTTCTCCTCATGTTGGCGTGGGTTTCCTCCAGGTGCTCAAGTTTCCCCTGCAGTCCAACCATGTGCTATGAGCGAATTGAAGAAACTAAATTGGCCGTAGTATATCAGTTGTGAACGTGAGAGTATATGGATGTTTCCCAGTACTGGGTTGCAGCTGGAAGGGCTATGTAAAACATATGCTGGATAAGTTTGCGATTGGACATATATAGATTTTGTAAGACATTTGGCATGCATTAAGAATACATTTATAATTAATTATTAATACAGGCTCCGTAGAAACTCTTACTTAATAAATGTATTAATTATTATACTGAAGCAAAGGTGTTCATGCAGTGTTTTCTGGAATCTGTGTCATGTATAAAACAGCCACCAAAACATAAATAAACTATCCTTTCACACTGTTTGAATGTGTGTGTGTGTGTGTGTGTGCATCCTGATTAAAGCTGAGAGTTTTGCGAGTTTTAATTGGGCGTCTCAATGAAAGCGGAATAAATGACTGCTTTAGCATTTTTTTGGAGCAGCCACTTTCATGTTTTTTCTGAGGTTTACACTCATTTGTCTGAGTGATAAAGTACTAATTATTCACTCAGAGCTCATTGTGTTTTTATCCTAAACATTCGTTTAGCGCGTCTGATCAAAGGACAGCATTTATCTCAATGTACAGTATGTAACAAAATCACAATCAAAGCTGCACAAGTAGGAAACTGTTACATTACACTTGATACAAGCAACATTTTTAATTAATGAGCTTTTCAAATGTCACTTTTATCCTTTGCTCAAACCTAATGCTATCCTGTGTAATAATATTTGCTGTATAATAATCATCTGTGCTGCAGAATCCACAATATAAGCTCTCACATTAAAATTTTTCACCTACCGTGCTGAAAAAAATACGTTTTTGTCTTGTTTCTAGTCAAGATATTTAAAAATTCTTAAATCAAGAAGATTGTCTAGACAAGTACAAAATATTGTCTTGTTTTCAGGAGTAATATATCAAAATTAAGTGATTTTTTTTAAGTGAGCAAAATCGTATTCCAAGCCAAAAACAAGTTACACTTTATTTTTAGGCAGTTGCTAATTTATTAAATGTACTTACTATATGGTTGGGATTAGAATGTGGGTAAGGGTTAGGGTTGGTTACATGTAATTATTATTATAGTAAGTGTATTGTAACGTGTAATTTCAATGTGTAAAAAATCAGTAAAAATGGTAGCTGTGGTTGCCAGTATTTTAGCGTTAAAAATACAGTACAAACCATAAAATAGGTTTAAAATGTTTATAGTAAACTACCGTATTTCATTAATTTGTAAAAAAAAAAAAAAATCATTAAAATGAATAGGGTTGCTGTTGTTGCCAGTATTTTATCGCTAAAACTACAGTACGAACTATAAAATAGATTTTAAATTGTTAATGTAAACTACTGTATTTCATTCATTTGTTAAAATTTCAGTAAAATTAAAATGGCAGCTGTGGTTGCCAGTATTTTAGCTTAAAAAATACAGAACAAATCGTTAAATATATTTTAAATTGTTATGGTAAACTATCGTGTTTCATTAATTGAAAAAAAAAAAAATCTGTAAAATTAAAATGGCAGCTGTGGTTGCCAATTTTTTGCCGTTTAAAATATAGTACAAGTTGTAAAATAGTTTTTAAATTGTTCTGGTAAACTATTGTATTTCATTAATTTAAAAAACTAAATAATTAAAATTTAAACAGCAGCTGTGGTTACTAAATTGTTAAGGTAAACTACCGCATTTTAATAATTTGTAAAACTTTTTTTTTAAATCATTAAAATTAAAATGGCAGCTGTGGTTGCCAGTATTTTAGCATTAAAAATACAGTACAAACCGTAAAATAGATTTTAAATTGTTACGGTAAACTACCGCATTTTAATCATTTGTTAAAAAAATCATTAAAATTAAAAAGGCAGCTCTGGTTGCCAGTAGTTTAGCGTTAAAAGTACAGTGCAAACCATAAAATAGATTTTAAATTGTTAGGGTAAACTACTGCATTTCATTAATTTGTAAAAAAATAAAAATAAATCTGTAAAATTAAAATGGTAGCTGTGGTTGCCAGTATTTTTGCAGTAAAAATACAGTACAAACAATAAAATAAATTTTAAAAATTGACAGGAAACTACCGTATTTCATTAATTTGTTATTAATTTCATACATTTTTTATTAAAATTAATAAAATCTTTGAAATTAAAATGGCAGCTGTGTTTGCCAGTATTTTAGCATAAAAAATACAGTACAAATGGTAAAATAGATTTTAAATTGTTATGGTAAACTACCGCATTTCAATAATTTGTAAAACTATACAATAGATTTTAAATTATTACGGTAAACTACCGCATTTCAATAATTTGTAAAAAAAAATCATTAAAATTAAAATGGCAGCTGTGGTTGCCAGTATTTTAGCTTAAAAAATACAGAACAAATCGTTAAATATATTTTAAATTGTTATGGTAAACTATCGTGTTTCATTAATTGAAAAAAAAAAAAATCTGTAAAATTAAAATGGCAGCTGTGGTTGCCAATTTTTTGCCGTTTAAAATATAGTACAAGTTGTAAAATAGTTTTTAAATTGTTCTGGTAAACTATTGTATTTCATTAATTTAAAAAACAAAATAATTAAAATTTAAACAGCAGCTGTGGTTACTAAATTGTTAAGGTAAACTACCGCATTTTAATAATGTGTAAAACTTTTTTTTTAAATCATTAAAATTAAAATGGCAGCTGTGGTTGCCAGTATTTTAGCATTAAAAATACAGTACAAACCGTAAAATAGATTTTAAATTGTTACGGTAAACTACCGCATTTTAATCATTTGTTAAAAAAATCATTAAAATTAAAAAGGCAGCTCTGGTTGCCAGTAGTTTAGCGTTAAAAGTACAGTGCAAACCATAAAATAGATTTTAAATTGTTAGGGTAAACTACTGCATTTCATTAATTTGTAAAAAAATAAAAATAAATCTGTAAAATTAAAATGGTAGCTGTGGTTGCCAGTATTTTTGCAGTAAAAATACAGTACAAACAATAAAATAAATTTTAAAAATTGACAGGAAAGTACCGTGTTTCATTAATTTGTTATTAATTTCATAAATTTTTTATTAAAATTAATAAAATCTGTCAAATTAAAATGCCAGCTGTGTTTGCCAGTATTTTAGCATAAAAAATACAGTACAAATGGTAAAATAGATTTTAAATTGTTATGGTAAACTACCGCATTTCAATAATTTGTAAAACTATACAATAGATTTTAAATTATTACGGTAAACTACCGCATTTCAATAATTTGTAAAAAAAAATCATTAAAATTAAAACGGCAACTGTGGTTGGCAGTATTTTAGCACTAAAAATACAGTGCAAACCATAAAATAAATTAAAAACCTAATGGTAAGCTACAGTATTTCAATTCATGTAAAAAAATCAATAAAACTTAAATGGCAGCTGTGGTTGTCAGCATTTTAGCACTAAAGATACAAAAAAACTGTAAAATAGATTTTTTTTCTCATTTTTCTTTAATTTGTAAAAAAAAAAAATCAGCTGTTGTTGAGTGTTTTTGCGTTTAGAGTTAAAAATGCAGTAAATAATTTTTTACGATAATCTACCGTATTGCATTAACTTGCTGCGTTAATAAATCCATGTTGTAAAGTACTCATATTTACACCTCTTTTGCACCACAGACAAAAACACAACCATAAATATTCAGTGATGATGCAGTCATATAATGAACCAATTCCATATCAAACCGTATTTTTACTGTAGTAAATAGTAGTTTAAACAAAAAGCCAATACTGGAAAAGTCCATTTTGCGGTTATTAACCATATATATAAAGGAAGCTTGTTAACCAGATTACAGATTTTTACTGCACTATTGAAATCACAACCATTTTTACATCATCTTACATTAAAGTGTTACCCAAGTTTATTTTACTTTGCCCACTGGCAGATTTAGCTTGTTTTAAGGAGAAAAAAAATGACTTTGTTTTGACTCAATTCTAAAAATAAGACAATGTTTTATACTTGTTTAGAAAATGCTTCCTGATTTATAAATTGTTAGCTATTTAGACTAGAAACAACACAAAATCTCCAAGTAAGAAATGCTTTTTTTGCAGTGTTGATTATAAAACTGTCAAATTGTTGTTTTATTTTAAATTAGCCATTGTTTATATACAGTATGTGAATTTGTGTTACAGTATACAGAGGCTACAGAGTCAGGAAGGATTACAAACAGAGTCGACAATGGACTGGGTGAGTGAGGGTCTGTTCATTGTGTTTGTTTCCTTTGTATGTTATTATAGTGTGTTTTTGCCTGATTGTGTGTTTAGCTGTCTCTACAGTCCTGTAGGTCCCCTTCAGCCTGTCTCTGAGATGTTTTGTTAGACTTTGTGCAAACATTTCATTTCTTAAAGCTTCCTTAAATCATATTGTGAGCATCAATATATTCCTATATTATTATTTTCAAATACAGTTGAAGTCAGAATTTTTAGCCCCCCTGTTTATTTTTTTCCCCAATTTCTGTTTAACGGTGTGAAGATTTTTTCTCAACACGTTTCTAATCATAATAGTTTAATAACTCATTTCTAATAACGGATTTATTTTATCTTTGTCATGATGACAGTAAATAATATTTGACTAGATATTTTTCAAGACACTTCTATACAGCTTAAAGTGACATTTAAAGGCTTTACTAGGTTAATTTGGCTAACTAGACAGAAAAGGGTAATTAGACAAATCATTGTATAACAGTGGTTTGTTTTGTAGACAATAGAAAATAAATACGGCTTAAAGGGGCTAATAATTTTGGCCTTAAAATGGTTTTTTAAATATTTAAAACTGCTTTTATTCTAGCCTAAATAAAACAAATAAGACTTTCTCCAGAAGAAAAAAAATTATCAGACACACTGTGAAAGTTTCCCTGCTCTGTTAAACATCATTTGGGAAATATTTTAAAAAGAAAATAAAATTCAAAGGGGGGCTAATAATTCTGACTTCAACTGTATTTGCGTTTCCCCTTAAGCGTTTATTTATGCAGAAAAACTGAAATCCTGAAAATACAGAAAGCATTCAGTCATTAAATAGGTTTATTTAATTATGTAAATATATATTTATACAGTTTTACATTAATTTTATTTTCAATTCAGAAGTTATTTTTGATAACATATATATTTTTTCAGCTCGTACATTCTCAAAATCATCCTGCATAAATCTGCAAATTCTTTTCCAAATTCTCACAGAAATAGCAGTTCAAACCAAGCATCAGAATGGGGAAGACAGGTGATTTAAGTGACTTTGAACATGGCATGGTTGTTGGTGCCAGACGGGCATGGATGTGCAATCTACAGCAACTGTGTGATGCTATCATGTCAATATGGAGCAAAATCTCTGAGGAATATTTCAAGTACCTTGTTGAATCTATGCCACGAAGGATTAAGGCAGTTCTGAAGGCAAAAGGGGGTCCAACCTGGTACTAGTAAGGTGTACCTAATAAAGTGGCTGGTGAGTGTATATTGATCCATGCTTTCCTGTTGTTGACGCAAAATTCTGACCCTACCATCCAAATGTCGCAGCAGAAATCGAGACTAGGCAATCTTCTATTGTCCAATTCTGCTGAGCCTGTGCGAATTGTAGCCTCAGTTTCCTGTTCTTAGCTGACAGGAGTGGCAACCAGTGTGATCTTCTGCTGCTGTAGCCCATCCGACTCAAGGTTGGATGTTCTGTGCGTTCAGAGATGCTCAGAGTGGTTATTTCAGCTACTGTTGCCTTTCTACCAGCTGGAACCAGTCTGGCCATTCTCCTCTGGCCTCTGGCATCAACAAGGAATTTGCGCCCACAGAACTGCCACTCACTGGATATTTCCTCTTTCTCAGACCATTCTCTGTAAACCCTAGAGATGGTTGTGCATGAAAATCCCAGTAGATCAGCATTTCTGAAATACTCAGACCAGCCCGTCTGGCACCAACAACCATGCCACATTCAAAGTCACTTAAATCACCTTTCTTCTCCATTCTGATGCTCAGTGTGAACTGCAGAAGATCGTCTTGACCATGTCTACATGCCTAAATGCATTGAGTTGCTGCCATGTGATTGGCTGATTAGAAATTTGCGTTAACAAGCAGTTGGACAGTGTACCTAATAAAGTGGCCAGTGAGTGTAAATCACGCAAACCAAAGCTGAACTGAGATCTCCGATTTGTTCTCTGTATACAGTGCATGGATATGCAATTTTTTCAATCTTTGCAACATGAAGATTGCTGACAATATCGTAATATCTCGATTCCAAAAAAAAAAATCATCAAATCCAAGTGTCGATCTGCCCTCCCACATCTGAGAGTGTTTTGGGGGGGGGGTTTGTGTGTATATGTTTATGTGTGTGTATCCTCCAGCCAGTTGGCTTATCAGAGGGGATTCTCAATGCTTGTTTATATCAGAAGTCTCAGTGGTGAAAAACTTCAAAACTCATACTTTGCTATTCTGTTTCATCAGAGCCGGAGAAGAGCGTTATAGATTTATTTTGACATCAACTGGCCCAATTTTATCTTGTAACATTCATAAACTTACCTACATGCTCATTAGCTGACAGGGGCAGGTATGTGTGTGTGTTCATGTATCATCTAATGTGCGTGTGTGTGTGTGCGTATGTAAATCTTACACGCTCCCAGACTCTACTGCACTAACCAGTTATGTAATGATTGGTGGCTGGGGAATCGTAATGATGATGTCATTGATATTGTGGTTGTCACATGTTCACAAGAGCTTTGTTTCACATTCAGATTTACTGTTTTATGGCGTTGGTTGTATACGCAGAACATTTGGTGTAAATTTACTGAACTATTCAGGCAGAGGACAAACATTTTATTTTTATTTGTGTATTTTTTAGTCTTTGGTGAATTTTATCATTGTTTGTTGACTTGTCATTTATTCAGCTGCCCTGATCTTTGGGTCAAATGTTGCAGCGACATATTTTAAAGGTGCTGTATGTACGTTTTTGACTCTTCTAAAGCATAAACATGTTATAATATGTTTGCAGATATTTCAGAAACATGCCATCTGAAAAACAATGCTGAACTTCTGCTTTTAAAATGTGCGTAACGTGCCAGAACGTCTGTCTTTGTCTTGGTCCCTTTAACCCAGCCAATGCCAGTTTAGCCAATTATATTTCAATACTACCAGGATTCCTTGGTGGAACACAGCGCATTTCATTCATTTAGACATAAAGGCTCTCAAGGTGTGCATCCGTGACCAAGATGCGACCTCCGGTGGACAGTAGCAGACTCCAAAATGAGACACAGATTCAGAGTTCCACATAAGGTGGTTATTAATTAGCAAATAATATAAATATTACTAGCGTAAACATTAGGTGAGCAGGTTACATTGTAACCACGTGTCCCTAACAACACGATACGTGACAGTGATAAGCAATTTGGCTGTTTGCACCAGACGGAACACAACAGAAATGTAAACACAGTCATTCAGAAGCACAGAATAGTGCACTCACTGCACTCCAACGAAAGGTAACGTTTATAATCTAATAAAAACATATGAAACCTCTTTAACATTATTAAATGTAGATGCTGAATCACTGATATGTGTTGGTTTGCACTGAGCCACAGTTCTGAAGTTCAATTTCACAGGGTTTATTTTGTTTTCAGGATCTGAGGTGAACTATCTGCTGCTGCTTTCAGTAGTATGGCAATAAATGTCATGTAAAATTACATTCAAACTCACATTATTAGCATTTAACGCTGAATAAAGCACATGAGGTGTACCTGAGGTGATCATTGTCAGTTTTCTGTTGTTCAGCTGTTAGAAATAGAAGTCGTTTTTAAACTATACATTTTCGTTGTTGGTTAGGATGAAAACTCCTTTTAATATGAAATATTCCATCTATCGTGTGCTGTTGCTTTTTTTTTTTACTACACAACTTAAATCAGCCTTTTGGCTAGTCACATGCTCCTGTTGGTCCTCAATCTGGCAACCTCTGTGTGCCTGTATTTTCATCCAGCAATACCTGGTTCAGCCACTGGGTGTCAAACTTACATACTGCACCTTTAAGCACAAAAAAAACCCCATACATGTTAATTATCACATGAATTATGAGAGCATTGTTTCTCCTAAATATGTGATCCTTTTCCAGACTGGTAGATCTCAATTGTTTTAGTTTTGAGGATCTTTTGGTGTACTTCACTTTGTCAAGCAGGTCCTATTTAAGTGATTTCTTGCTTGCGAACAGTTGTGGCATTAATGAGGCCTGGGTGTGACTAGAGAAATACAATTTTATGGAAATATTTCATTTTATTATCAAGTCTGTATGATGTTATATCCTAAAATTCCTTAAGCACAAAAAAAATGAACATTAATTATCGCATGAATTATGAGAGCATGTTCCCTCCTACATTTGTAAACTTTTCCAGACTGTAGATCCCTAATGTTTGTTTTTGAATTTCTTTGTAATTTCTTTGGATCTCAGCGTGATGTCTAGCTTTTAAGGATCTTTTGGTCTACTATAAACCTTTTCTAGACTGGTAGATCTAAAATATTTTTAATTTTGAGGATCTTTTGATCTACTTCAGTTTGTCAGGCAGGTCCTGTTTAAGTAATTTCTTTATTGTGAACAGGTGTGGCAGTAATCAGACCTGGGTGTAGCAACAGGAATAGATTTGTTTTGGAAATATTTCATTTAAATATCAATTTTCTTATGATGCTACGTTCTAAAAAACATTTAGCACAAAAAATAAACATTAATTATTGCATGAATTATGAGAGCATTTTTCCTGTTACATGTTACAAATACATGACACCCAAATACCGAAAAGTTTGCTTTTGAACAAAATAATAAGCATTTTCAAACATTTTGTATAATGAGGTGCATTATTCTGCTAACTATTGCTTTCAATCAGAGAGCTCTAAGGAAAATATACAAATGTGAAAGCATCAAGAAATGACTACAATCGTCAGTCAAACTGATTGACAAATAATTTGTAGCACAAATTTGTGATTTTAAAATGATGTCTTTCGGAGCTTTTGAGGGGAATTTTCACAAACAGTGTTGCCAGATTGGGCGGTTTCCCGTCTGATAGGGCAGTTTTGAATTTATTTCTGCGGGTTAAAAGTGACATAGGCGGGTAGTGAAAATTTGGGGCGGTTTTGCAACGGCGTGCCCGCCAGCCCTGGTCTGTCCTTATAAACCTGTTTTGATCTTCCAAAGAGATGCCATAGATTAGATTAGATTCAACTTTATTGTCATTACACATGTACAAGGCAACGAAATGCAGTAATTGGAGAGACGCAGAGCCTCGCGATGTGTACGCGCCGCCATCTTGTCTAGATAAAACATACACACGCTTAGAACAGTGTAGAAACGCATGAGATCTCCCTCTCCGACACGACATCTCAATCATGCCCCCCCTCCCCCCCTCACAACAGGTTATTATAGTCTACTGATTGTTGGGTGGCGCTTTTTGGTTTTCAGCGGTTTTTCGACACTTTTTGGGCTGGAATCTACATCTGGCAACACTATTCAAAAACCAAAGGTGCCTCTTATATCGTTTGAAATGAAGTCGGCCTGTTAGGAAATAATGTGAATTATTTACACCATGAAGGAAGCCAATGAACTATTTTTTTATTGTTTTTTATTGCAAGCCAAAGTGCTTACAATTATGCCATAGATATGCACATTTAATTTCAGAACCATTGAAATAAAACACAGCAATAAACATGTGAAAATCGACCATACTGCCATTTTAGTTTCTTTAAAATGAGGCGAACGCATCATGTGACAAGCCAAAACCATAAAAAGCGACACTTTTTAAAGATACTTTCTAAAATGCAGCCAAAAAGGCATTATGGACCATAGTCACATGTTTAATATGGCATTTTATTTCAGAATGGTGTATTTTGTGGCACAAATATTCTTAATATTGTTTTTTTAAGCCTGAAGTAGGGCAGGTGCATCACATGTAGATGTTTATCTATGGCGTAACTATGAATCCTTTGGCTTGCCATAGTTTTTCAATGTAAATACATGCTTGATGGACGTGTGTGACCGTTACACTTATATCTCGTGTCTTTTGAAGCCCCTCACACATGAGTCCCAGGTTTTTTTAGATGCTGCTTGAAGTTAAAAGAACTTCAACTTTGACAGGCACTGGCGCTCATCACTGTCAGTCCCACAGCCGTGGACCAATCAAAATAACTCGGATGCAGGGCAAGATTTTGCAAGTTTTTCTTTATAGCTTCTCAGTGGCTGTGTCCAAACACGTTCATGTTTTATGCTGTGCTAATAGTTAAATTATTCCAAACCATTACCTCTTAGGTGTGAATGAGCCCTTAGTCCTGATTCCATGTTTTACTTAAACTCGGTGGATGGGGATGATTAGGAGGCCATGATGGGTAAGGGCCGATAAAGGAAATTTTGCCAGGACACGGGGGTTACACCCCTACTCATTACGAGAAGCGCCATGGGATTTTTAATGACCACAGACAGTTAGAATCTTGGTTTAACATCTCATCTGAAAGATGGCGCGCACTGACAGTATAGTGTCCTCTTCACTATACTGGGGTATTAGGACTCAGGACTCAGAGTGTCCCCTGCTGGCCTCACCATCTTCTTTTGTGTTCAGCAGAGTGAAGAAACTCAAACAGATATATTCATGTAGAAACAGAATATTCATTTTTGGGTCAACTATCCCTTTAAAAAAATTTAGTTTTATACAAAAACATTTCAGAATATGTATTAATGTGAATACTTACTTTTTTCCAGAATGTGTATTATTGTGAATACGTAATGCTTTTTTTTTCTTCTCAGACAACCCGCTTCCAAAAAATCTGCTTCCACCAATCACTCGCCGGATGAAAAGGTCAGATTTGTTGTTCCTGAATTTATATATATATAATATTTGTATCTACAGTTGAAGTCAGAATTATTCACCCCCCTTTGAATTTTTTTTTCTTTTTTAAATATTTCCCAAATCATGTTTAACAGAGAAAGGAAATTTGCTCTGTTATGTCTGATAATGTTTTTTTCTTCTGGAGAAAGTCTTATTTGTTTTATTTAGGCTACAATACAAGCAGTTTTAAATTTTTTATGAACCATTTTAAGGTCAAAATTATTAGCCCCTTGAAGCTAATTTTATACAATAACTTGCCTAATTACCCTAACCTGCCTAGTTAACCTAATTAACCTAGTTAAGCCTTTAAATGTCACTTTAAGCTGTATAGAAGTGTCTTGAAGAATATCTAGTCAAATATTATTTACTGTCATCATGGCAAAGATAAAATAAATCCGTTATTAGAAATGAGCTCTCCGCTAAACAGAAATTGGGGGAAAAAATAAACAGGGGGCTAATAATTCAGGGGGGCTAATAATTCTGACTTCAACTGTACATATAAAGAATAATTTTATGGTGAAATCATAATCATAAAAACATACATATTTCTTAATTATTTCTTTGAGTTTTATACAGTTTCTACAGTTTTTTAGACCCCATATATTCAATGCTTAATGTGTATGTATTTCTTTTTCAAGCTGCTCAAAAATTCAGTATAAGGGTTCCGAAATGTTTGTCCCTAATTTTCACATGTTAAAAAATAAATTCGACCTCCTGTTGTGTTAATCGCATTGACAAACTGCTTTCAAAACTTCCGTCTGTCAATAAAAAAAATGTAATCGGGTTAAATCTTTTCTGTATTCCACATCACAAAAAGCGTTTGAGAAGTGTTTTGATAGTTCAGAGCCACCGTACAAGCGAAAGGCAAACTACAGAATGCCGCCACTTGACCAACACAGATCACTTCATGTCAAACACAGTGCATAAATGAGTACATCTGGGAAAATAAGTATTGAACACGTCATGTTTTTCCCGGCCATAATATTTCTAAGGAGCTGTTGACATGGAGTTGAACCAGATTTTGGTAAAAACCCAAACAATACAAAACATAAAAATAAAACAAAACAAAAAAATCAGAAAAAAATTCTGCAAGTTTCTCTTTTATAAGAAAAAAAGTTATTTAAAAAATGTGTAATAACACTGGAATGAACTGACCTACTGAAATGTATTTAATACTTTATATAAAAGGCTTTTGTGGTGACTGCAGCTTTGCTCAGGTGTGAGTTTTACACAGACTTAAACAGAGTGTCAAAATCTTAATGTTTCTGCGGGTCTCGTCTGAAATCTGAGCTTTAATTAGTATTCTCTATTGGATTCGAGTCAGGTGATTGGTTGGGCCATTCTACAGCTTGATTTGCTTTCTCTGAAAGCATCTGAGAGTCTCCTTGGCTGTGTTTTGGATCATTGTCTTGCTGAAATGTCCACCCTGGTTTCATCTTCATCATCCTGCTAATGTAGATGTTGGACTGAAGCAGCTGATGTTCATTTACACTGACGGGCAGAGCGTCGCTGAAGAACTACTGAGAGATTTCAGCTGCTGTCTGGACCTTCACTACCTTCACGTTCCTTTCTTCATGTGTTTAATACTTTTTACCTGCATCATTTCAACTAATTAGTTTTGTTTTCTTTGTATATATGGATTTCTCTGCTTGTTATCAACATCCATTCCAAGTCAATGGCACCTTTCGAAATATGTTTTCTGAAAAAATACTTATTTCTCCTGCTGTATAAAGACAGAATATGGCGGATGAGAAAAATATTTGTAAAAATAAATAAATAAAACAACATAAATTAATTTCGGACTTCAGTGAATAAACACCCTAAAGATTAACCCTGCTTTTGTACTGCTTTTTGCCCTTGGCCATCGTACCCCTTTTTCATATGAAACAATGCAGCACGACCGTCCATCCAGACACCACGAGAATGAATAAATGTTGACAGAATGTTCAGTTTTGAGCGAACTATTCCTTTAATTGCACGTCTGATGCAGCTCATGTTAATATGAGCTCTTCTGTCACCTAAGCGCACTGAATATCACACAGAGCAGGCCTCAGATCAAACGGCACAGCGCTCCAGACAAAAGAGACAGTTCCCTCGCTGAGAATCCACTTCTCCACCGAGAGGGAGGTAGAGAGAGAGAGAGAAGAAGTGAATCAAAAGGCTGGAAAAGCGTGGTAGAGAGTAAACGCTGACTTCTCCCTGAGGTGATTTGTCTTTTTCGCTGCTCTCTCTACAGATGTTGGAGCCCCCTTTTTTTTCCAGTAAAGACCTGAGGTTCTTTTGCTAGGACTTTGATATCCTACTCGAATTCAATATGTGAAATAGTAGAGCCACTCTGTGACTTGGAGCACATCGCCGAGCTTTGAAGTCTGATCCAATTTTTGCTGCTCGCCATTTGATGTTGAAAGGATGAGATGAAGAAAACGTACAGCTTTTTTTTGCCAGTAACTCTGCTGAGCATATGTAAGATTAAAACAGCCCCGCGCCTTTGGAGGGCGTACTTAGAAATGTTAAGCAGATTAATTCTTTCCTATAGCTCTTTTATTCGAAGATAAAATTAAATGTGTGTGGAAGTCGGCCTCCGTTATTTCCTGCATTACAATGAAGCCAGCGTGACAGAGAGAGAGAGAGAGAGTACCAGTGCATTAGCACTTACTGTTGCCAAACGCTGTGCGTTAATGGATGCAGCCTGCGCTTAATAAATCACTTCAATTAATTCACACAAAGGACCCGCTGCTGTTTTATTTATCATAATGCGCTTGTTTTGTATTTGTTTGCTTTGTTTCCTGGTGTGTCTTCTGTTGACGTGGGTGTGAATGTGTGTTTGTCTTCAGGTTGTCTCTGTCAGCGCAGACTCTGTCAGCGGCTCCAGTGACGCGTCTGTGCCCAAAACAGACAAACAGAGTGACAGCAGAGAGAGAGGGCCACTGAGCAAACAAGGTGAGTGTACACTTTCACACGTGTGCAGGATACTTAAAGGTGCAGTTGGTGATTGTCTGCGTGAACGTTTTTGTTGTGCTTTTAGAAAGTCTCTTCACATTCCAATAGTAATGATTAAAGTAAATTATTTAAATGTATTTTTATATTGTGGGTAAAGCATAAGATTAAAAAATGTTCGTCCAATTGAAATTTGTCGGGCATAATTTCCATAATTCTGATAAGTACAACAACAATAACAATAACTGTCAACAAATGTAGATCTGTACATCTGCCCACCTCTGTTCACGCAGATAGATCTGCCATTTGGGAGTGAGTGACAATGGTAAAAACAAATGCTGAATCAAAACTTTTGAAAAATCCTGAATCAATATTGGAGTTACTTTTGCATGCTGGAGGAATGATGACACCACCCAGCAAACAATTTTATTTAATAGATGTCTAATAGACATCTAAACGTAGACAGCTTGGCTAAAACAAGGCTAAACCTGCACTGTAAAAAAAAAAAACAGAATTTTACGGTTTATTTGTTATTTACAAAACAAAAGCGTAAAATAACATTAGATTACAGAAATGTATCATAAAATAACGGACATTAAATTACAGTAATTTCCATAAATGAAAATTTTTGGTAAAATTTTGTAAGTCAACCTCTGTTATTTTACAGTAAATTTCTGTAATTTAACAGCCGTTATTAGTGTGGGTTGTCAGTGAAAATCTAAATAATAATAAACTTTCAGTTTAGCATTTTCTTATTCTCCCAACATTTGTTTAATTCATTTAATTATTTAACTGCCCGCATTATTAATTATTTATATATTTATTCAAGGAGGAATTTGGGGATTTATTTACTCATTTATTTATATATTTGCATATTTATTATTTTATTTAGGCAGGAATTTATGGCTTTATTTACTCATTTATTTATATATTTGGATATTTATTATTTTATTTAGGCAGGAATTTATGAATTTATTTACTCATTTATTTATATATTTGCACATTTATTATTTTATTTAGACAGGAATTTACGGCTTTATTTACTTATTTATTTATATATTTGCATGTATATTATTTTATTTATCCAGGAATTTATGGCTTTATTTACTCATTTATTTATATATTTGCATGTATATTATTTTATTTAGGCAGGAATTTATGGATTTATTTACTAATTTATTTATATATTTGCATATTCGTTTTATTTAGACAGGAATTTATGAATTTATTTACTCATTTATTTATACTGTCACGGATTGGTCAGGCTCTCACGATCCCCACTCACGAAGATCACCATCACCTGACTTCTAATGAGCACACAGCTGCATCACATTCACGAGCACCAGATAAAAGCACAGCACTCCAGTCGCTCATTGTCCGGGCTCGTCTCGACGAAAGCGGACAACTGAGCGACCACTCAGCGTAGTCATCCTCAGCCAAAACAAACGCTTTACTTACCTGTTCTCTTTGTATTCCTCCTAGTCTTCCTGGTCCACCCGAATCGTCCTGTCTTCCAGTCCTTCCAAGTCTGTGTCATCCTCTGTCAGCTGTATCTGGTGTGTGCTGTCCATCCTCGTGTATTCCTGTTACCCAGCCACGGAGGAAAAGACCCCAACATCATTCCTGATCCTCCTGGCTATCCTTCATGTGCTCCTTGTTGTCATTTAATAAACACCCTAACGTTTCCTTACCTCTGTCTCCTGTCCGCTTCATAACAGAAGCCCGGACCAATAACGACGACAACATGAGCACCCCCGATCACTTTCAAGAGCTGGTGGACCAGTTGAAGCGGATTCTACAGCCACCAGCTCCACTTTCCAATCGCCTGAGTCAACAGCCTCTCCAGAACCAGAACCCATGATAATAGAGTCTGGAAGACTGACATCAGCGGAACGACAGAGGAGGCTGACCCGGGGTCTGTGTCTATACTGCGGTGTCAGTGGACACACCCGTATGGAGTGTCCCCTTCGTCCCATTCGGACTTCAGTGAGTGTATTCAGTACGAATATTGAACAATGTAAACCACTTACTACCACCGTACAAATAACTACTGCCTCTATTTCTCTCCTTGTCACAGCCCTCATCGACTCCGGGTCAGCAGGGAACTTCATCTCCCAATCCCTCTGTCGTCAACTCCACCTACGTACTGAGGCGTCCTCGCATATATACCAGATACAACCGATAACCCAGTGCACTCGATCTTCGACCCGTATCCATCGACAATGCGAAGACATCCTTCTTCAAGTGGGGTTGTTACATCAAGAGAGGATTCAATTTCTGGTTCTGGAGGGTGCAAATATGGACATCATTCTAGGGCGCCCGTGGCTGGTGAAGCACGATCCCATCATCTCTTGGGGCACAGGAGAGATAAAGAAATGGGGATCTGGATGTACACCTACCTGTTTTCCAAATCTCCCTCTTCAAGGTCGGAACCCCATTTCTTTGTTTACAACATCGGTCGAGAGTCCTCCTGAGAAGCAGTCTATCCACATTCCTAAGGAGTACAGCTCCTTTCATGATGTCTTCTGCCCCAAGAGAGCTTCCCAGCTACCGCCGCATCGGCCATGGGACTGCGCGATCGACCTAGTTCCAGATGCCCAGTTGCCAAGAGGTAGGATCTACCCGCTCTCGCTTCCAGAGAATCAGGCAATGGAAGATTACATAAGGGAGGCTCTGAGTCAGGGGTACATACGTCACTCAAAATCACCAGCCGCCTCAAGCTTCTTCTTTGTGGCCAAGAAGGACGGAGGGCTGCGTCCATGCATCGACTACAGGGTCCTAAATAACGGTACAGTAAAATACCGATATCCCCTTCCTCTGGTACCAGCCGCTTTGGAACAGCTCCGAGAAGCTAAAGTCTTCACTAAATTGGACCTCCGCAGCGCGTATAATCTGATAAGAATACGTGAGGGGGACCAATGGAAGACAGCATTCGTGACCCCTACTGGCCACTATGAATATGAGGTCATGCCTTACGGTCTGGTCAACGCCCCCTCCGTATTCCAAAACTTCATTCATGAAGTCCTCCGGGAGTTTCTTCACCACTTTGTAATAGTGTACATAGATGACATCCTCATTTACTCCCGGAGTGAGGCCGAACATCGCCAACACGTTGCGGAGGTCCTACACACATTGAGAGAACATCACCTCTACCTCAAAGCGGAGAAATGCTCATTCCACCAGAAGTCGATTCATTTCTTGGGATACATCATTGACCAAACCGGTATACGTATGGATGGGAAGAAAATTGAGGCTGTTCTATCCTGGTCAGAACCCACTTCCATTAAGGAGCTCCAGAGGTTTCTTGGGTTTGCTAACTTTTATAGACGGTTTATCAAGGACTACAGCAGGATTACATCACCTCTCACTAATCTCCTCAAGGGTAAACCCAAAGGACTGGAGTGGACCAAAGAAGCAGCCGCAGCCTTCCGCCTTCTTAAGAAGGAGTTCACAAGGGCCCCACTCCTGACTCATCCTGACCCAAATCTTCCTTTCGTGGTGGAAGTGGACGCATCCACCACCGGCGTCGGGGCAGTATTATCCCAACATCATGATACACCGCCCCGACTGCATCCCTGTGCCTATTTCTCTCGGAAGTTGAGCCCGGCGGAGCAGAATTACAGCATAGGAGACAGGGAGCTTCTAGCAATCAAGCTAGCCTTGGAGGAGTGGCGTCACTGGTTGGAGGGAGCCAAACATCCGTTCCAGGTGATCACAGATCACAAAAACCTCCAATATATCAAAGAGGCCAAGAGACTATGTCCACGTCAAGCCAGATGGTCACTTTTCTTCTCACGTTTTGATTTCTCCATTTCCTATCGTCCAGGACCCAAGAATCTAAGAGCAGACGCTCTCTCTCGTTTACACGAGCATCACGATCATGAAGAACTCCCAACGAAGATTCTTCCCGAACACATCTCCATTTGTCCGATCACCTGGAACGCTCCTCCAGTCGTTGCCACTCCGGAAGCCCCTGCTCCGCCGGGATGCCCTCCTCATCGGCAGTTCATACCACCTGAACACCGGGTAGATCTGATCCACTCCTTACATACCTCGCTAGGCACTGGACATCCAGGGATCAACAATACTCTCTCGCTAGTATCCCAACGATTCTGGTGGCCAAACATGGCAAGGGATGTGAGGCAATATGTTCAGGGCTGTAAGGACTGTGCCCAATCCAAGAGCCCACGTCATCTACCCGCTGGAAAGCTCCATCCCTTGCCGATTCCGAACCGTCCCTGGTCACACCTAGGAGTGGACTTTATCACTGACCTCCCCTCGTCAGAAGGTAATACCTGTATTCTAGTCATCGTAGATAGATTCTCAAAGTTTGTCAAACTAATCCCTCTGAAAGGTCTTCCCACAGCCTTTGAAACAGCCGACAATATCTTTAATCAAGTCTTCAGGTCATTTGGTATTCCAGAAGATATTGTGTCGGACAGAGGTCCACAGTTCATCTCACGTCTATGGAAAGCCTTCTTCAAGCTCCTAGGTGTGGCCGTCAGCCTCTCTTCTGGATATCATCCCCAAACCAACGGGCAGACAGAGAGGAAGATTCAGGAGGTGGGACGGTTCCTGAGGACCTTCTGCAGTGGTCACCAGAGCTCCTGGAGCCAGTATTTGGGCTGGGCAGAATATGCCCAAAATTCACTGCGGCAACCCTCCACCGGACTCACGCCATTCCAGTGCGTCCTGGGCTTCCAACCACCGCTCTTTCCCTGGGATGGCGAACCATCTGATGTCCCCGCAGTGGATCACTGGTTCCGGGAGAGCGAGAGAGTCTGGGACGAGGCTCATCAACATCTGCAGAGGGCAGTCCGTCGAAGCAAGGTAACCGCCGATAGAAGAAGGTCTGAAGAACCCAGATACACACCCGGACAAAAGGTGTGGCTATCCACCCGGGACATACGCATGCGACTGCCCTCTCGCAAGTTAAGTCCCCGATTTGTTGGTCCCTTCACCATCGTGGAACAGGTTAACCCCGTCACCTACAAACTACAATTACCCTCTCACTACCGTATTCACCCTACATTCCACGTATCACTCCTGAAACCCTATCACGATCCTGTTCTTCCCTCCACAGAGCCTGACCACGAAGAGGAACCCCCTCCTCCACTGCTCCTAGAAGAAGGAGCCGTCTACGCAGTGAAGGAGATCTTGCGTTCCCGACGTCGTGGTGGCCAGTTGGAGTACCTGGTGGACTGGGAAGGGTACGGCCCCGAAGAAAGGACATGGGTTCCCAGAGCTGATATTCTCGATCCTAGTCTCATGGTGGAGTTTCATGAGAGCCACCCTGAGTTCCCAGCGCCTAGAGGCAGAGGGAGACCACCACGGCGTCGGAGGTGTCGGCCCTCAGGAGCGGGCCCTGGGGAGGGGGGGTACTGTCACGGATTGGTCAGGCTCTCACGATCCCCACTCACGAAGATCACCATCACCTGACTTCTAATGAGCACACAGCTGCATCACATTCACGAGCACCAGATAAAAGCACAGCACTCCAGTCGCTCATTGTCCGGGCTCGTCTCGACGAAAGCGGACAACTGAGCGACCACTCAGCGTAGTCATCCTCAGCCAAAACAAACGCTTTACTTACCTGTTCTCTTTGTATTCCTCCTAGTCTTCCTGGTCCACCCGAATCGTCCTGTCTTCCAGTCCTTCCAAGTCTGTGTCATCCTCTGTCAGCTGTATCTGGTGTGTGCTGTCCATCCTCGTGTATTCCTGTTACCCAGCCACGGAGGAAAAGACCCCAACATCATTCCTGATCCTCCTGGCTATCCTTCATGTGCTCCTTGTTGTCATTTAATAAACACCCTAACGTTTCCTTACCTCTGTCTCCTGTCCGCTTCATAACATATACATTTGCATATTTATTATTTTATTTAGGCAGGAATTTATGGCTTTATATACTCATTTATTTATACATTTGCATATTTATTATTTTATTTTTGTAGGTATTTATGGCTTTATTTACTTATTTATTTATATATTTGCATGTTTATTATTTTATTTAGGCAGGAATTTATGAATTTATTTACTCTTTTATTTATATATTTGCATATATATTATTTTATTTATCCAGGAATTTATGGCTTTATTTACTTATTTATTTATATATTTACATATTTATATTTTATTTAGGCAGAAATTTATTAATTTATTTACTCATTTAATTATATATTTGTATATTTATAATTTTATTTAGATAGGAATTTACGGCTTTATTTACTATGTATTATTTTATTTAGGCAGGAATTTACGGCTTTATTTACTTATTTATATATTTGCATATTCGTTTTATTTAGACAGGAAATTATGAATTTATTTACTCATTTATTTATATATTTGCATTTTTATTATTTTATTTATCCAGGAATTTATGAATTTATTTACTCATTTATTTATATATTTGCATTTTTATCATTTTATTTATCCAGGAATTTATGGATTTATTTAGTTATTTATTTATACATTTGCATATTTATTATTTTATTTTTCCAGGAATTTATTGAAGTAAAAATACAAACAATATACATCTACAGATGTAACACAGGGAAAGAGACTGAAATCCACTATGCGATTGGATAAGATGTGCTTCACATGAGTTAGCATTATGGGCTTTTCAATAGTAAATGATGTGGCAAAATTAGCTCATATAATTATGAATATAATGGTCATGGTGAAAGTGGTTCTCCTGCAGAGGGAGAACATGGAGGTGTCCTTTAGGGATGAAATTGAACTCAGCAAGGTGTGGTGTGAAGGGGCTTTTTAAGTTTCCTCTGACATCACAACCTTGAGACCTGCGATACCCAATGGGAAGTTTTCTTTCCAAACTTTATGACTCAGATTGATTTGCATATGCATTTTGATTGGGTGTTGGTGAAGAATCTGTCCAAGTGTAACAGAGGCCAGCTAGTGAAGTGCTGTGCAGGTAAACCTCACTCCTCTGAACCCGAAAAGGTGGTCTAGCGACAGATGCGAAATCTTTAGCCACCTTGATAGAGCAACCGACTCCCATGCCAAGAGTCGCCGATTCGATCCCCACTCGGAGCAGGTTGGGTGTTGTAGGACTGGGGGGTTACATTTGTATCGTGACCCAGACAGAAGTGAGGTTTAGGGGGGTGAGTGTAACAGAGGCCATCTATTGAAGTGCTGTGCAGGTAAACCTCATTCCTCTGAACCCAAAAAGGTACTCTAGCGATGGACGTTAGAGACAATGATCTTTAGCCTCCTTGTTAAAGCAACTGACTCCCATGTGAAAAGTCGCCGGATCGATTCCACCTCAGAGCAGGTTGTGTGGTGTAGGACCGGCGGGGTTACATGTTAATATGTCACACAAGTATTAACTTATAATGTGAACGATTGTTCAGTACATCAAATTAGCACCTGAGGGATACCAAGCATGGCCTAGCTGCGATCTTGTTAATCTGTTGTAGTCTTAAAACATTACTTCTACGAGTTCTACAACATAGAAGATTAAAGGGCTACGAAACCCCCTGTGTCAGCATTGATTTGTTGATTGATTTGATTAACTGAAAGAAATATGAAGAAATAGAGGGGGCAAACAAACAGAGCTTTCAGAGCTCAAAACTTCCCCATTATTTAGTCAAAGAATGAATCAATCAATCAGTCAATCAATTTTCAGCCAACCAACCAACCAACCAACCAACCAATTAATCAGCCAATGAACCAGCCAATTAATCAACTAATCAACTTAATCAACCAACCAACCAACCAACTTATCAATCAATTTTTCAACCAACCAACCAACCAACCAACCAACTTATCAATCAATCAATCAATCAATCAATCAATCAATCAATCAATCAATCAATCGATCAATCAGTCAATCAGTCAATCAATCAATCAATCAATCAATCAAACAATCGTTAAGCCAACCAACCAACTAATCAATCAATCAATATTTCAGTCAACCAACCAACCAATCTGCCAATGAACCAACAACCAACCAACCAATCAAGCATTCACTCAATCAATCGAACGATCAATCAAACAACCATTGAACCAACCAATTAATCATTTTTCAGCCAATCAACTCACCAATCAGTCAGCCAATGAACCAGCCAATCAATTAATCAATCAATCAATCAATCAATCAATTCGAAACCCCCTGTGTTACTTCTACGAGTTCTACAACATAGAAGATTAAAGTGCTACGAAACCCCCTTGTGTCAGCATGGTGTTTTCACACCTCTAGTTTGGAAAAAAACAGGAAAGTGGGTGTGTCCAGCTCTGTTTAGGTGGGAGTGTCGGGGGAGGGAAATTGGGAAGGTTTTGCATAAAAATGGGTGTTTCCATTTGGGCACGTGGTGATTTTCACAGAGGCAAAACAAACGCACAGACGCAGAGGAGAAAGACATTGACTGTGTTTACATGGACATCAGTAATCGAATTATTTGCCAAATTCTTAATTGGCGCTTGGCACTTTCATTCAGGAACATTTCATGCATGCCCCCCATGACAAACGAGATATTGGATGCGAGGATGAACTGCTGGAGAGTGTAGTTATAATGGAATGTTTGATACCGCAAAAAAATCCTCCGCATTTCTCAGTAACTTAGATGCACTCGGTAGGTAGCATGGTCGGTTTGTGGAGGTTAAAGAATCAGAGAGGAGATATTTAGCGATTGTTTGCTAGGTGGAACGGTTTATTGTGCCTGATCTGCATTCGGTTGTTACAATCATACAGACATTTTAACCTTCCCCATTGTAAGAAAACCTCTGACCGGCCCTCCAGGACCAAACGTGGCCACTCGTAAGCTAGAAGCTAATGAAGACATGACAAAAATTGAAGCACATTTAAATGCAATTGGTAAAGACGAAATGAGAGCTAGAGGAAAGAAGATTATTAATGAATTACAACCTAAAATTGTAGGCCCTCACTCAAAGTCATAAGGAACGCAGTATGTTGGTTTTTGGAGCTTGAGAAGAATCGGCTACATGAACGAACATGAAAAGAAAGTCATACAGGTGTGGGCCCAGATGAGGAGGAGATTGTCAAAAAGCAGAGATGACAGTCTTCATTTTTCAGCTGAACTACTCCTTTAATTCAAGAAGTGCCTCATTCTCGTGTCCTGTCATATCAGCTTACGCTTTGGCTGAGCTTTCATTTTTGGGCCAGGCGGTGGATGAGAGATGTGTGTCTTTGTCGAGGGTTTAAAAAGGAATCACATCAAAGACTCGCACACGCCAGTGACTCTATTAAACGCTCTCAGTTACAGTGACACAGAGACCAAAACACACACATATTTGCTGAACATATGTTTGCTTTGTGTTTCGCCCTGGGCTGTGAATTCCATTAATGAAAGCTGCCTCGGAGGAGTGTGTGCGCGTGTGTGTGTCAGTCAGAGGTGGAAAGACGGTTGCCGGGGGTCCATCATTAGAGTGATTACTGAGGAAGGTGTGTGTGGGGGTGGGATTGAGATTAGCTGTGTGTCCGCGGATTAGCGGATTAAGACAGATAATGTAACACACACTCCGCACTGCAGTGGCTGTGGATTACTGTCAGATCACCACAGCATGCCTGGGTTCGACAGACACACTAACTCTACCAGACTGAGAACAGGTGACCCCGCTCATCCTCTCTGTCGCACACACACAAACACACCTCTGACTGTCATTATTCATGCAGTATAATAATTATCATTATGTTTCTTAGGAACTGGTGTTAAAAACATTTTGGAGGTAGTGTAGTTCTAATGAATGCCAAAATGAGCCCAAAGGTGCACTGTTTTTGTTTTATTATTGTATTGAAAGTCATGACTTCTATTCCTGTATACAAGGCAATGTGTGAAATGATTTGATTAACTGAAAGAAATATAAAGAAATAGAGGGGGCAAACAAACCGAGCTTTCAGAGCTCAAAACTTCCCCATTATTAAGTCAAAGAATGAATCAATCAATCAGTCAATCAATTTTCAGCCAACCAACCAACCAACCAACCAACCAACCAACCAATCTTTCAGTCAACTAACCAACCAATCTGCCAATGAACCAACAACCAACCAACCAATCAACCATTCAATCAATCAATCGAACGATCAATCAAACAACCATTGAACCAACCAATCAATCATTTTTCAGCCAACCAACTCACCAATCAATTAGCAATGAATCAGTCAATCAATCAATCAATCAATCAATCAATCAATCAATCAATCAATCAATCAATCAATCAATCAATCAATCAATCAATCAATCAATTTTTCAGCCAACTAACCAAAAAACCAACCAACCAACCAACTAATCAATCAATCTTTCAGTCAACCAACCAACCAATCTGCCAATGAACCACCAACCAACCAACCAACCATCCAACCATTGAATCAATCAATCGAAGGGTCAATCAATCAATCAATCAATCAATCAATCAATCAATCAATCGATTTTTCGGCCAACTAACCAAAAAACCAACCAACCAACTAATCAATCAATCAATCTTTCAGTCAACCAACCAACCAATCTGCCAATGAACCACCAACCAACCAACCATCCAACCATTCAATCAATCAATCGAAGGGTCAATCAATCAATCAATCAATTTTCAGCCAGCCAATCAATCAATCAACTAATTAACCAATCAATCAATCAACCACCCAATTAATCATTTTTCAGCCAACCAACCAATTAGCCAACCAACAAATCAATCAACTAATCAATACATTTTTCAACCAACCAATGAACCAACCAACCAATCAGGCAATGAACGGACCAACCAACCAACTTTTCAATCAATCAATCAATCAATCAATTAAACAGCCAATTATTTTTCAGCCAACCAACCAATCAGCCAACCAATAAACCAACCAACCAACTTATCAGTAAATCAATCAACCAATCAATCAATTAAACAGCCAATTATTTTTCAGCCAACCAACCAACCAATCAGCCAACCAATGAACCAACCAACTAATCAATAAATCAATAAATCAATCAACCAATCAATCAAATTTTCAGCCAACCAACCAACTAATCAATCAGGCAATGAACCAACCAACCAGCCTACCAACCAACCAACCAACTATTCAATCAATCAATCAAACTACCAAACAACCAGTTAACCAATCATTTTTCAGCCAACCAACCAATCAGCCAATTATTCGGTTATTCAAATACTCTACTGCTCTGCCCCTTCTTTCTATGCTAGCTTAGCTTGGCCCTTTGCTCCTGACTTCCTTGTGCTCAAAAATGACTCCCTGCAGCTATACTTATGAACACTTTGTGCTTGCCAACGTAAATGAGACAATCAGGATTGGCCCCTCTTAAATTTGTGACATGAGGAGAGGGACGTCACAAACAATGGCCACGGTAAAATCATCAAAGTCTGGAAGATTAGATTTAATTACAATTTCACTAGTTCATGTTCATTAGGAACATTTTGTTAAAATAAATTACCTTTCTATTACAGATTGGAAATGACAGGAGGATGTCTACATGAAGACAAAATTGGCATCTTTATTAGGGATGCACCGATCATATACTTGGATCAGATATCGGTTTGATACTGCATATTATTGCTAAATCGGATATCCGCCAGCTGGGACCGATCTAAAACCGTTCTTGTATATGCGCTTTATTCTGTGGACTTTAAAAACCAACAAAATCCATAAAGGTAGCCTATTACAAGGCCCTAGAAAGTTGTCATGTAAGCCTACTATATCCCAAATGTTTTAAAGCCATTCGATAGTTTACTGTGAAGTACTGTTGAATATTCAAGTGCTTAAATTCATGTTCAGTTCAGCGTTTCCCACCGCTGCGGCTGTCAGGGATTCTCCATTTATTCACAATTCAAACTGCGTGTCACGTTCGTTTATGGCTGGAAAATGACCAGCTAAATATGGTTAAAACCAGCTTGACCAGCCTGCTTTAAGCTGAACATGGCTGGTTTTGGCTGGGCTCCCAGCCTGGCTAGGCTGGTCAAGCTGGTTTGAGCTGGTCATCTCCCAGCCTGACCAGCTAAGACCAGGCTGGAAATGGCTGGAAATGGCTGGAAACCAGCCTGGAAATGGTCAAAACCCCTCTGAAAGATTAGATTAGATTAGATTAGATTAGATTAGATTAGATTAGATTAGATTAGATTAGATTAGATTCAACTTTATTGTCATTACACATATACAAGTACAAGGCAAGGAAATGCAGTTTCGGTCTAACCAGCAGTGCAATAGCAGCAAGTGCAGGATACAGGTATAAGTTATAAAGTGCAGTTATAGAAAGACTATAGTAATATTTACAGATGGATGTACTATGAACATTATATACAGGTTGGATTAGCTATGAATAGATATTTACAATAAATGAATATATGTACAGGATGCTATTAATAATCAGAAGTGTGCAGACAGATAAACATAATTAGAAATGTCCATGTGCAGTGGGTATGTACAGTTCAAATAAATAAATCAGTACAATGGATATGTGCAATTTAAATGTGCAAATGTTAAATAGTGCAGTGATTGTGAGGAGTATAAGTTAGAGGAGTGTGGGGGGTGTATTAGGGGGGCAAAAGAGTCAGTGGGGTGCAGAGTTCAAAAGGGAGACAGCTCTGGGGAAAAAGCTGTTCCTCAGTCTGCTGGTTTTTGTCCGGGGGAGCCTGAAGCGCCTGCCGGAAGGCAGGAAAGAAAACAGTCTGTGAGCAGGGTGAGAGGTGTCCTTAAGAATACTGCGTGCTCTGCGCAGACAGAGTTTCTTCTGGATGTCCTCTATGGCTGGCAGTGTGGTCCCTGTGATGCGTTGGACAGTTTTCACCACCCGCTGCAGTGCCTTACGCTCAGCAACAGAGTAGCTTCCATACCAGACTGTGATACCAGTTGGTCAGGATGATTTCTATTGTGCAGCGGTAGAAGTTCACCAAGACAGCTGATGACAGCTGGTCGACCAGCTAAAACCTGCCAACCTGCCTAGGCTGGTTTAAACAGTTTTTTTCAGTAGGGTTAGCACTCTAATTTAGTAGTGATGCTAATATTTAGCATGTTGTCCAGCTGTAACTGCGCAGTTCACACAGTTCAATCTGTCACTCAATGTATTCCCACTCAGGCAGTGCCGGAGGATAAAAATCTCCCAGCAGGAACTCTGACTCTCGCTGTTTAAAGCTGTTTAAGTCAAATTAGCTCACCTTGAATATGCAAAGAACAGAACTGCTGACTGGACCGCCCTGAGAGCCAACACACATTCACACGCACACACACACACACGCACACGCACACACACACACACACACACACACTGCTTTTAGATCACAGTTTGATGCCTTCATCAGAGATGCTGTTGGCTAAACTAAAAGCTTGATTCTGTCTGTGAGGAGAACACGTGTAAGTGTGTGTGAGTGTTATTTGGAAGTGTTCGCATGTGTGTGTGTGTGTGTGTGTGTTGGGGAAGAGTAAGCAGGGCAGACTTTGATCGGAGAAGATCAGAGTGTGTGTGTATGTGTGTGTATGTCAGGGGAGACGGCAGTGCCAGATGTCTGGAGTTCTGCTCACTTCCTGCCTCTCATCCTGCTGCTGTCACCCTAGAGACACACACACATGCACACACACGTTATCCCTCTGTAACCTCTCCATATCAAATGTTCTTAAGGTCATGGCCAGTGTGTTACACTGAGATCCAAACACACTTCTCTTGACTTTACTGGACATTAAGTGCACTGATCTGAGTCTCTGATCTGATCCCAGCTGTAATAGAGCGGTGTGTGTGTGTGTGTGCTTTTGACTGAACTGAAAGCCTTTCACCAGTTCTTGCGGTCTAGATTTTAAAGCTACACTTATGCTGTAGAATTAATACACACACCAGAGCATTGAAAGGAATTATTTGGGTAACACTTTAGTTGAAGGAGGTGTTCATACGGCACCACCAAGTCACTACAAGTAGTGACGCTACTAGCTTAACTACTTTCTTAGTAGCGTGGCGGTAGCGTCGCTACGTTCTAAATCAAATAGCTTTTCAGTAGCGAAGCTGGTTCAAGTAGCCCAGTAGCTTCCACAGAAGCTACATTTACCGATCGCAGATCAATACTTACACATATCACGGAAAAAACAGGCAACACAAATACATTCAGTGTAATCACATACAGTTGAAGTCAGAATTATTAGCCTCCCCATTGATTTTTTTTTTCTTCTTCAAATATTTCCCATATGATGTTTAACAGTGCAATGAAATTTTCACAGTATGTCTGATAATATTTTTTCTCCCGGAGAAAGTCTTGTTTGTTTTATTTCGGCTAGAATAAAAGCAGTTTTAAAAAATTTTTAAACCCATTTTAAGGTCAAAATTATAAGCCCCTTTATGCAAATTTTTTTGGGATAGTCTACACAACAAACCATCGTTATACAATAACTTGCCTAATTACACTAACCTGGCTAGTTACCCTAATTCCATTTCTAATAACAGATTTATTTTATCTTTGCCATGATGACAGTAAATAATATTTGACTAGATATTTTTCAAGACACTTCTATACAGCTTAAAGAGACATTTAAAGGCTTAACTAGGTTAATTAGGTTAACTAGGCAGGTTAGGGTTATTAGGCAAGTTATTGTATAACTCCATATTCTCCATTTCCACCTGGAGATACACTTCCCAAGGCCCTCAGACTATGCAGAGTCACCGATTCGATCCAAGACCAGCGACAAGATGATCCCAAGGTTTCCATATCCTGGACCAGGCCGTATCCTGAGCAGCTACTGTGGTGGTCATGAAGGAGTGGAACATGAGACTGATTCCTGTGACGCTCCAGAGACAGACGAGTCTTCGCTGAGGCCAGCTTCCAGCCTCCGCCACTGAGACTGCAGACACAAAACGTTTGGCCAGCGGAGAAATTAAAATGGTCGTGCCCAACTGAGTCTGGTTTCTCTCAAGGTTTTTTTCTTCACCTTTGCCAATTGGTGAAGTTTTTTCCCCCTCTCCACTGGCTTGCATGGTTTGGGATTGGTAGAGCTGCGCATCGTTGGATCTGCTCTTCAGTGTTTGGACTCTCAGTAGTGAATATTAAACCACACTGAACTGAGCTAAACTGAACTGAACTTAAACACTACAAACTGAACTACACTGTTCCTATTTACTATTTACTATGACCTTTTATGTGAAGCTGCTTCAACACAATTTACATTGTAAAAGCGCTACACAAAGGAAGGTGAATTGAATTGAATATAACGATGGTTTGTTCTGTACAATGCAAACTCTACACAGAAACGCCTACTGACCCAGCCGAGGCTCAAACCAGTGACCTTCTTGCTGTGAGGCGACAGCACTACTGCGCCACTGCGTCGCCCGTGAAGCATAGATATATTATCGAAAAACAACCAGAATGTTTCTTCAAGTGCAGACGAGGAGTTCGAGTCCTTCTCTCTCCTTCAGAATCATAAATTACCGTTCTTGTTTTCTCACTGCTGACATGTATGTTTACCAAACGCATAATCTTTATAAAGCGGGTTAACATAAGGAGCTCAGCTTTCATAAACCATGACGTCTGATCCTTTTTAGAAGAGAGAGCAACAGAAGAGAACTAACTTAGGAAGTATGGACACATAAAGACAATTATGTGTTATTTTTTCTTCTTTCCACGTACATAAGTGTCCTTGAAAAGCATAAAAAGGACTCCAGAAGAAGCACTTTACGCTGCCTTCTCTTGTTTATTTCCGTGCGGATGGCAGGCCTGCACATTGGCCTGAAGGGTTCTGGGGAGTGGGAGTGTTAGAAGAGTCTGATCTGGGCTTTACTCAGTGTGTTGGCTGCGAAACACACCTCTGAACATGTCATCTGAATGCATCATCGAGCGCCAGATCAAAAAGTTTTACCGGATTAGCACCAATGAGTAACAAAAACAAATTAAATGTGTGCACAGCAACAGATAGTGTCATCCCTAGTTAGTGTGCCTTCACTCACTTCTGGTGGATTAAGTTCGGGGAAGTGCACATTTCCTCTAGGTAGCGTGCGCCCAAATGAACTTAATCTCGGTTTGGGCTGAAGCCAAAATCTTCTCTTTGATTTGTTCTGAAGCTCTTGCATAAGGAACTAGCATCTGAAGTATCAGAATAATGAGATTTTATGCTAGTATACTTTAACGTAAACTCTAAACAATGGATTTGAATACATTGCTAGTATAAGCTGGTAAACAACTTACTCACATAAACTGACCTGTATTAATTGCACAAATGAAACTAGTACAGAGGAACACTAATTTTGACCAATTTTGATTCCATTCAGGCGATCTCTGGGTCTGGCGGGAGCACTTTTAGCTTAGCTTAGCATAGATCATTGAATCGGATTAGACCATTAGCATCTCTCTCAAGTAATTGAAATAAATTGTTTTGATCATTTTCCTATTTAAAGTTTGACTCTTCTGTAGTAACACTGTGTATAAAGACTGACACAAAATAAAAAGTTGTTATTTTCTAGGCTGATGTGGATAGGAACTATACTCTCCTCTATACTAATAATCAAGGATTCAGAATGAGAGTATAGTTCCTATTCATATTGACCTACAAAATAGCAATTTAATTATTTTCCGTCACTCTCAGTACAGGAAGTAACTACAGAAAAGATCAATTTTACTTTTGTTGTTGAGCAAGATGCTAATGGTCTGATCATATTCAATGATTTATGCTAAGCTAAGCTAATAGTGCTTCCATCAGACACGAAGATCGGCTGAATGGATTCAAAAAGGGTGAAACTCAACTGTTTAACTCTGGGAGGACTAAAGGAGCACTCCATTTTTTTGGAAAATCTATAGCTCCCATAAAGTTAAACAGTTGAGTTTTACTGATTTTGATTCCATTCAGGTGATTTCTTGGTCTGGCGGGAGCACTTTTAGCTTAGCTTAGCATAGATCATTGAATCGGATTAGACCATTAGCATCTCACTGAAGAAGTATAAATCAATTGTTTTGATAATTTTCCTATTTAAAGTTTGACTCTTCTGTAGTAACACTGTGCATTAAGACTGACACAAAATAAAAAGTTGTTATTTTCTAGGCTGATGTGGATAGGAACTGTACTCTCATCAATACTAATAATCAAGGATTCAGAATCAAAGGATAGTTCCTATTCATATTCACATACAAAATAGCAATTTAGTTATTTTCTGTCACTCTCAGTACAGGAAGTAACTATAGAAGAGACTAATTTTACTTATTTGTTGTTGAGCAAGATGCTAATGGTCTAATCAAATTCAACAATTTATGCTAAGCTAGGCTAAAAGTGCTCTCACCAGACACGAAGATCGGCTGAATGGATCCAAATGGTAAAACTCAACTGTTTAACTCTGTGAGGTTTAAAGGAGCACTCCACTTTTTTTTTTTTTTTTGAAATATCTATAGCCAGCCTGATCTGATGAGAAAATGTAAGTATTTTACGTTTTGTCAGTTTAGTGGCTAATTCATACGAGTTCATTCGTGCGAAATTGTACGATTTAAAAAAATTTGGCTTGGCACCTAACCCCACCCCTAAACCCAACCGTCATTGGGGGATGAGCAAATCATACTAAATCGTACGAATTAGATCGTATGAATTCATACGAATTAGCTACAAAATCAAAAAGTCGAATTGCTGTGAGATTGTGTTGCTATAGCTCCCATATAGTTAAACAGTTGAGTTTAACTGATTTTGATTCCATTCAGGTGATTTCTTGGTCTGGCGAGAGCACTTTTAGCTTAGCTTAGCATAGATCATTGAATCGGATTAGACCATTAGCATCTCACTGAAGAAGTTCAAATCAATTGTTTTGATAATTTTCCTATTTAAAGTTTGACTTTTCTGTGGTAACACTGTGTATAAGGACTGACACAAAATAAAAAGTTGCTTTTTTTCAGGCTGATGTGGATAGGAACTGTACTCTCATCTATACTAAAATTCAAGGATTCAGAATGAGAGTATAGTTCCTAGTCATATTAACCTACAAAATAGCAATTTAATTATTTTCCGTCACTCTCAGTACAGGAAGTAACTACAGAAAAGATCAATTTTACTTTTGTTGTTGAGCAAGATGCTAATGGTCTGATCATATTCAATGATTTATGCTAAGCTAAGCTAATAGTGCTTCCATCAGACACGAAGATCGGCTGAATGGATTCAAAAAGGGTGAAACTCAACTGTTTAACTCTGGGAGGACTAAAGGAGCACTCCATTTTTTTGGAAAATCTATAACTCCCATAAAGTTAAACAGTTGAGTTTTACTGATTTTGATTCCATTCAGGTGATTTCTTGGTCTGGCGGGAGCACTTTTAGCTTAGCTTAGCATAGATCATTGAATCGGATTAGACCATTAGCATCTCACTCAAGAAGTTCAAATCAATTGTTTTGATCATTTTCCTATCTAAAGCTTGACTCTTCTGTAGTAACACTGTGTAGTAAGACTGACACGAAATAAAAGTTTTTCTATTTTCTAGGCTGATGTGGATAGGAACTATACTCTCATCTATACTAATAATCAAGGATTCAGAATGAGAGTATAGTTCCTATTCATATTCACCTACAAAATAGCAATTTAATTATTTTCTGTCACTCTCAGTACAGGATGTAACTACACAAGAGACTAATTTTACTTTTACCAGGTATTATAATTACTCGATATGCAAGGATGTATCAGCCACTTATACGGTATTTCTCAACCGGTATTGTATTAATTTAAAGATATCTGCAAAAATACACGAAAAGGCTGCTAGCAAAGGTTGATTAATTACATGGAGGAAATGAGCTGCATGTTTTTTAAGTAATCCAATGTTTTTCTTAGGGCAAAATCATTAAATATGTGCAAATAAACTAAATATCACACATGAGTTTAATATGTGTTAGACGTGTATGGGAAAGCAACTTGTTTGCTCTATTATCTTGGCTAGTTTGAACTAAAATGTTTTGGACAATATCGAAAGAAAGGAACCGGGAAAAAATAAATAAATAAATAAAAGAAACCGACTTAACTTGTGTGTGAATTGTTGTCCGGAGCAACAAAATTCACAATTTACATATAGCAACTGGCTTAATTAGTTAAGTTTTAAAATAAATATGGTTAGTTTAAACATTTTTACTGTTATTAAATAGCAAATATGAGAACTTTTGTGATGGGCATCCTGTGGTGGAAATAGAGAGCAAAGAAAAGAAGTAGCGTAGCTGCTTTTCATAATTTATATGCACAGAATATATTAATGTAATGTAATAGAATGCAATTGAATAGTTGAATTTAACTGTATCATACAGATATGTGATGCATTGTGTTTATGTTTTACTTAAAAGACAAGTCTTTAATCTATTATTGAACTGAGAGAGTGTGTCTGAGCCTCGAACATTATCAGGAAGGCTATTCACAGAGTTTAGGAGCCATATTTGAGAAGGCTCGACCTCCTTTAGTGGACTGGCTATTCTGGGTTCTACCAGAAGCACTGAGTTTTAGAGATCTTAAAGAGTGGGTTGTATTGTAGCAAGACAGAAGGTTGGTTATTTAGAGCAGGGGTCTTAAACTCAAATTGGCGGGGGCCATATAAGTCAGTGACTCACAATTCATAGGAGGGTGGCTTTAACATTCAAGCACAAGAAAACAAGTGGAAACTTGATGTAACTGATGCACTCAGAATTTCTTCCCCAGAGTATCAAAGCTACTACTTTTTGTTTCTTGTTGTAGATATTGAAGGAGTAGTTTAAATTGCTATGAAAATACTACAAATTAATAATAGGTATAATAATACAAAATAATAATACAAATAAAATTTATTAATTAATTGATACATCATAAATTATACAAAATAATAATACAAATAAAATTAATTAATTATTTGATACATAATAAATTATACAAAATAATAATACAAATAAAACTAAATAAATCAATAATTTTATTTAGAATAAACAGAAAAATAAATAAATAAGACAAAATAATAATAAAAGTGAAACTAAATAAATGTATAATAATAAACAATAATAAACAGTGCACATTAAGTATTTCAAGTGATCAGACTTTACATACAATCTAAAAGAGAAAAGTTTTGTTTCTTCACATTATAATTTCATCTAGTAGTACTTTTTTGGGGGCGACACGGTGGCTCAGTGGTTAGCATTGTCACCTCACCGCAAGAAAGTCGCTGGTTCGAGTCCCGGCTGGGCTAGTTGGCATTTCTGTGTGGACTTTGCATGCTTGCTGTGGCTTCCCCCACAGTCCCAAGACATGCACTATAGGTGAATTGAATAAACTAAATTGGCCGTAGTGCATGTGTGTATGTCTTGGTCCTCCAGTTTGAGGGGTTGAGCGTTGGGCTAACGTCCCATCTCATAAAAATAAGATGTTACGAAACACCACCATGGTGCGGCTAAATATCAACTTTGAGATAATCGGCCCTGGGAGTAAGTACTTTTTTATAAACATGAGATTTTCCACCACAGAATGAGTGTTTATGAGCTCTAAAACTCAATGATTTGTTAATAAAGAGTTGTTTTCAGAATTTCTATATGAACCCAAACTAGGAATTAGCCACTAAATGAAAAAGTTGTGGGTTGCCATGTGATTGCGTTGGATCCAGCAGTCTGTTGAGTGTTTTTCTAGTCCTGCCATCTGTCAGACATGCTGACACACTCGCTGTAATGAATACACAGCAGACTCACAAACACACTGTACTTTAATCTCACAAACAAACCTGTGGATTCTGCATAGTATGGGAATATTGCTCACAGAAGGCAATTTACCTCCGTTTTGTAAAATGTATTGTTTGTTGTATTACGTTGGACATGAAATCAGTTATTCGATATCGTCGTACTAACACAACACTAGCATTTGAGCTGAAACGTCACAGATATTAACAAGTTAAAGCAACACAAAAAAGATTTGTTGTCGTGACAAAATTTTTACAGTGTAGAAAATGTGTCTTGATTAAAAAAAATGTTGATATTAGATATTAAAGTTGAAACTAGAAACAAGAAAAAATATTATAAAAAATAATAATACAATATTAATTACACAAAATTATAATATAAATAAAATTAAATAATAAATAAATGATGCAAACAAATCATACAAAATAATTAATAAATAAATAAATTGCACAAAACACTAATACAAGTAAAAATGTATAATAATAAACATAAATACATTAGTAGATACATAAATAAATGATTCAAAATAATACAAATAACACTAAATTTTAAAAGTAAATAAGTTAAAGCAACATACAAATATTTGTTGTCGTGACTTTTTGTCGTTACATGTTTATCATCATTACATTTGTATGTAAAATATGCAAAATATTAATACAAACAAAACTAAAAAATGAAGAAATAAACAAACAAATGACACAAAAATAAATTTATTGTACAATTTAATAATACTATTAAAAAATGTATAATAAAGAAATAAATACCTAAATAAATAATACAAATAAAACAACATATTAAAATAAGTTAAAGCAACATACAAATATTTGTTGTCTTTACATTTTGTCATAAATTGTTATAGTGTAGAAAATGCTTCTTGATTTAAAAAAAAAGAGATATTTGGAATAGAAACAAGAGAAAAACTATTATACCAAATAATAATACAGTATAAATTATACAAAATAGTAATACAAATAAAATGAAATAATAAAACAAACAAACAAATAATACAAAATAACAATGTAAATAAAAAAATGTATTGTACAAAATACTAATACAAGCAAAGTGTATAATAATAACTAGATAAATAAGTAAATACATAAATAAATGAATGATACAAAATAATACAAATAACACTAAATATTAAAATAATAAAATAAGTTTAAGCAACATACAAATATTTGTTGTCATGATTTTTTGTCATTGCATTTTTATAATCATTACATTTGTATGTAAAATATACAAAATAATAATGCAAATAAAACTAAAATATGAAAAAATAAACAAACAAATGACACAAAAATAAAGTGTACAAATACAATAAATGTATAATAAATAAATAAATACCTAATTGAATAATACAAAATAATACAAATAAAAGTAAATATTAAAATAGGTTAAAGCAACATACAAATATTTGTAGTCTTTACATTTTGTCATAAATTATTTTATAGTGTAGAAAATGCTTCTTGATTTAAATAAGTAGGTATTTGGAATAGAAATAAGACAAACTGTTATACAAAATAATAACACAATATAAATTATACAAAATGGTAACACAAATAAAACTAAATAATAAAACAAACAAATAATGCAAAATAATAATGTAAATACTTAAATAAATAAATTGTACAAAATACTTATACAAGTAAAAAATGTATGATAATAATTAGATAAATACAAAAGTAAATAAATAAGTAAATGATGCAAAATAATACAAATAACACTAAATATTAAATACTAAATACTAAATAACACTAAAACAATAACATAAGTTAGGAACACAAATAAAACTAACAAACAAATTATACAAAATAATAATGTAAATAAATAAATAAATTGTACAAAATACCAATACAAATAACACAAAATAAATGTATGATAAATAAATAAATAAAGTAATACAAATATATAACAAAATATAACAAAAATAATAAATAAGTTAAAGCAACATACAAATATTTGTTGTCGTGATTTTTTTTTTGCCATAACATTTTTATCATCATCACATTTGTATGTAAAATGTACAAAATAATAGTACAAATAAAACGAAATAATAAATGAGTAAATAAACAAACAAATGATACAAAATAATAATACTAACACAATTAAATAATAAATAAACAAACAAATGATACCAATAAATAAATAAGTAAATAAATAAATAAATAAATAATTACAAAATAATAATACAAAAAAGTAAAATAAATAAATAAATTATACAAAATAATACAAATAAAACTAAATATTAAAATAAGTTAAAGCAACATAAAAATATTTGTTGTCTTGACTTTTTGTCATAAGTTTTTTACTAATACTAATTTTATAATACTAACACAATTAAATAATAAATAAACAAACAAATGATACCAATAAATAAATAAATAAATAAAAAAATTACAAAATAATAATGCAAAAAAGTAAAATAAATAAATAAATTAATTAAACAAAATAATACAAATAAAACTAAATATTAAAATAAGTTGAAGCAACATAAAAATATTTGTTGTCTTGACTTTTTGTCATAAGTTTTTTACGTGTGTTTCTTGATTTAATTTTTTTTTTCTAAATATATTTGGACTAGAAACAAGACAAAAACTAGTAAGTAAGAACACATTATTATTTTTTTATTTGCAGTGTATGCTTTATTTAAACCTTGTAGCATGGCTGATTTATTTGAAGAAGTCTGACTCTGATGAGACGCTTTCCAGCTTTTTTTACATCACGTTTCTCTTCCACCTGTTTTCAGTAGGTGAGATCTGGCAACCGAGCGCGGCATCGTGGGAAAGTCTAGTAAACTTGCTGCCAACTTTTTTGCGAAATCCTCTTAATGTCAGCTAGAAAGCGAGTAACTTTAACAGAGTTGAACAGGATGTACTTTCACACGGGACAGTCTTTAAAACGATACTTATACTGTCCCGTCTATTAGCATATTAGCATCAGTGGTATTACGGTTTTAAGCCTTAGCGATGAGCTGCTGGATTTCCCTTCATCCTCCTCAGGTTCTGTCAGGTGGAGATTGGCTCAAATAGATACAACTTTATAATATATTCACCTGAAATATCACACTTTCTCTGCTTTTTACATTTAAAGTTAGATGTTTGAACGGATCGTATTGTTTGTTGGGTTCTTTAAGCTGCTGATCAGGCGTTTCTTCCGAATTTGAAATGAAGTTGTCAACTAGAGCATTTTGTTTTCATAAAATGAATGAATGAATAAAAATGAATAATAATGAAAAAGGATGATTTGTTTATTGATCGTTTTAGCTTCAGAAGAGACCAGAAATTAATGTTTGGTGTATTAGCCTGGATTACAAACCATAGAAAATGAAAAGAAACTTTGACCAATCCAAAAAACAAACAGATAGATAGATAGATAGATAGATAGATAGATAGATAGATAGATAGATAGATAGATAGATAGATAGGTAGGTAGGTAGGTAGGTAGGTAGGTAGGTAGGTAGGCAGGCAGGCAGGCAGGCAGGCAGGCAGGCAGGCAGGCAGGCAGGCAGGCAGGCAGGCAGGCAGGCAGACAGACAGACAGACAGACAGACAGACAGACAGATAGATAGATAGATAGATAGATAGGCAGATAGGCAGACAGACAGGTAGGTAGGTTGGTAGATAGACAGACAGGCAGGCAGGCAGGCAGGCAGATAGATAGACAGACAGACAGACAGACAGACAGACAGACAGACAGACAGACAGACAGACAGACAGACAGACACACAGATAAATAGATAGATAGATAGATAGATAGATAGATAGATAGATAGATAGATAGATAGATAGATAGATAGATAGACAGACAGACAGACAGACAGACAGACAGACAGACAGACAGACAGACAGACAGACAGACAGACAGACAGGTAGACAGACAGACAGACAGACAGACAGACAGACAGACAGACAGACAGACAGACAGACAGACAGACAGATAGATAGATAGATAGATAGATAGATAGATAGATAGATAGATAGATAGATAGATAGATAGATAGATAGATAGATAGATAGGCAGACAGACAGGTAGGTAGGTAGGTAGACAGACAGACAGACAGACAGACAGACAGACAGACAGACAGACAGATAGATAGATAGATAGATAGATAGATAGATAGATAGATAGATAGATAGATAGATAGATAGATAGATAGATAGATAGATAGATAGATAGATAGATAGGCAGACAGACAGGTAGGTAGGTAGGTAGACAGACAGACAGACAGACAGACAGACAGACAGACAGACAGACAGATAGACAGATAGATAGATAGATAGATAGATAGATAGATAGATAGATAGATAGATAGATAGATAGATAGATAGATAGATAGATAGATAGATAGATAGATAGATAGATAGATAGATAGATAGATAGATAGATTGTCTACCTATCTGTCTGTCTGACCGACCGACCGGAAGGAAGGAAGGAAGAAAGAAAGGAAAAAAGAAAGAAAGAAAGAAAGAAAGAAAGAAAGAAAGAAAGAAAGAAAGAAAGAACGAAAACACACCAAATGACCAATAAAAGCACATCATTTCTTTAATATTTAGTGTATTAACCTTGATTTATATGATAGCAAATAAAAAGTAACTTTGATCAATGATCATTTTTCTGCAACAACAACAAAAAAATGTTTCAAATGACTTAAAAAAAACATTATTAGAAAAAAAATTCTAACATAAATTAAGATGAAAAGGAGAAAGAAAGAAAATGCTCCAAATTACTTGAAAACTATTAGCAAAAATATAATTAATTAATTAAAAATGAAAAAAGGCATGAAAATGCTCTAACTAACTTAAAGATACAGAACTAGCAAAAATAAATAAACTAATAAAAGAAGAAAAAAATAAAGAAAATACTCCAAATGACTTAAAAAATGACTGACTTAAAATGAAAAAAATATTACACTGTAAAAAACGCTCAATGTAATGACTCAACTTAAAATGGTAAGGCAACTTGCTGCAGAGCTTTTTTTGAGTTGACTCAACTTTCAACCCAACTACTGCACTTGACTCGATTTAAGTTGAGTAAACTTAAAAAAGTCCTGAAACTGCTTGACTTCAAATTCAAAGTTGAGTCAACTTTTTTACAGTGTTTTTTTTTTACAGTGTAGCGAAAATAAAAACTTTAATCAAATAAATAAAATCTAAAAAAGAAGGAGAGGAAAGAAAGAAAATGCATTTTAAAGCAAAACTAAGCTTTTTCTGAGTGTGTGTTGGTAGTGAATCCCCTGCTGTGTGTGTGTGTGTAATTTCAGGCACATTTGGGATTAGAGTTTAACAAGCCTGTTTCAATTCCAGTCGTCAAGACTTTTTTTTCAGAGAGTCTGATGTCAGAGCAGCTCCAGATAGTCTTGGAAATCTTCCCAAGTGTCTCGCTGGAGTTTCTTCAGTAGCTTTTATTTGGGGCGGTGTTCCCAAATGATGTTTAACAGAGCACGGAATTCTTTCATAGTATTTCCTGTAATATTTTTTCTTCTGGAGAAAGTCTTATTTGTTTTATTTCGGCTAAAATAGAAGCAGTTTTACATTTTTTAAACCATTTTAAGGTCAATATTAATAGCCCCCTTAAGCAATATTTTCTTGATTGTCTACAGAACAAACCAGTTATACAATGATTTGCCTAATTATGCTAACTTTAACTTAATTAACCTAGTTAAGCCTTTAAACTGCACTTTATTGAATACTAGTATCTTGAAAAATATCTGATCAAATATTATGTGCTGTCATCATAGCAAAGATAAAAGAAATCAGTTATTAGAAATTAGTTATTTCAAACTTGTACATGCTAACTTAGGTGACAGACTCGCATTGTTGTGTTTACAGTTGCGTTTGTGTCCATGTGTGTGTATAGGAATGTTGGTTGGTGGGTTTTTATCTGTGTGTGTGTTGTTTCTCAGCATCTCTGTTCTGTGTGTGTGTGTGTATGGTCTGGTCCGCACATGCTTCATTTAGACATCAAAGAGCAGTGCTGATGATTTTGCCTTACTCCCCCCCCCCCTCCTCCAAAAACCCCCCTCCCCCCTCCATCCTTCTCCTCCATCTGTACAAACAAACCCCGACGGCTCTGCCCCGCTCCAGACGTGTCAGGTGATCATACACGTGAGCGACGGGAATCAATACGCCTCCCGCGTTTATACGGCTAAAAACCCTTTTAGCATCTCTTTTATGTCGTTTCTAAAGCACGTTCTGATTTTCAAGGGATTTAGAGGTGCTTTTTATAAGAGCCGGCCCGAGTCTCGTCAAATTAAAACCCCTCTCCGAGAAGATCTCTCAGCCTTTTTATCTGTCCAACACAAACATTTACGATGCGCAAGGCAATCGCTACAATGTAAACCTCGAGCCCTTGGTGGTTTATTTAATTACTTTTTTTCTTCGTCTTTTCGATAGGCCGATCGATGAGTCTGAATAAAGGATTATATTTGTGCAAGGCTTCACAGATGGCTGCCACTCCCAGAATAAACGCACACACAATTAGAGACGCAGAATGTCGTTGATGGATTTGTGCGTAAACATATTTTAAATGTAAAATTTCAATTATTTCACTTATTTTCTTATGATTTCATTGCTTATTTCTTATCCAAAGAGCACTGACACCTTAACTACCCCTGAAGCACTTTTATTCTTGGTTTTGGATTTATATTCCTTCATTTTTTTTTCAGCTTAGTCCCTTATTAATCAGGGGTTGCCACAGCGGAATGATCCGCCAGCTTATCCAGCATATATTTTATGCAACAGATGTCCTTTCAGCCGCAATCCAGTACTGGGAAACACCCATACACACTTACACACATACACTGCAGCCAATTTAGCTTACCCAATTCCCCTATAGAAATGCTAACTGGCCCATCGACTTGAACCAGCAACCTTCTTGCTGTGAGGCGACAGTGCTAAACACTGAGCCACCATGCTTGGATTTTAAACCTATTTTCATGTTATGTGTATGGCTGTTATGTATTTGATTTCTTCAGACTTTGTTTTATGGTACAATTCTCGCTATTGACAAACCATTGACTATGACTTTTATGGCCCGTTTCCACTGAGTGGCACAGTAGGGTACGGTACAGGTCAGTACGAGTCACCTTGCGTTTCCATCGCTGAAAGGGTACCAATGGTACTCTTATGGTGGGCGTGGTGTACGACAGAAAGTTTCAGTGGATGTGATTCTCATGTCAAAACCAGCACATTTAACCTCTGTGAGAGAGTAATTCCGTCAGTCTGAGTTCATAATAGTCCAAAAGGTGATGATAATAGTTAAACATGGCAGTCTCTTCATGTTTTAGGTTGTTGAAACCATCTTGTATTCACTCTTGTATTTGTCTGTTTCTGAAAGAATCGGATGTCAGAAGCACTTCAATAATTATGCGCACGTTATTATTATCAGCTCAAGGAGTTCGTTACTTCAAATATAGACCTGCGGCGAACGCACGTGAGAAAGCGAAACCTCTAACTCTTTAGACGGCCTTGTAAAAACCTACGAGGCACAGGGTAGATTCTGCTCTTCTTCTTGGCTTAGTGGCTGTTCATCAAGATGATGACAAGGTTTGTTTGAGCTCAGGTCGATCATGGCTCGTTATTATATGTATATATTATTACAGCGTAATGTCTCAGTTTTAAAAATGGCGCTTCCTTTGTTTTCATTCTCCTGGCTTGTTGCATGAGCGAGTGACGTATCTCTGTAAACCAATAGCATTCAGTTGCATGTCTTGCTCCACCTATTGGTACCATTTTGTTGTGCTAGTTAACCTTTGCAAAGGGTACCCACTCAGTGGAAACGGGCCATTAGCTCAATAAATGACTAATTAGTAAGGCCAGACAGAATCTGTGGACATTTTTGTGCTATTTCTGCTGAGAATTTTGTAAAAAATCTGTGCATTTATTAATGTTTACAATGCAAATCCATCTAGATCCACTTATTTGGTAAACAAAGCAAGTCTATCATATAATATATGAACTAAAAGATAGAAAATATTGCTTTACAAACTGTATTGTACATAAATCAAATGAACGTTTTCTTATTAGTCTATAATATTGCTGAAATTAGTTTAAAAACCTAATGAATATAAATTTACACACATTTACACAAGTAAGACTCAATAATGGGCGACAAATCTGCGGAAATCTATGGATGCAGATTCCGAGTGGGTCTACCAATTCGCTATTAAAAGTTATTAAGGTTGTAGTTGGGTTTAAATATTGGGTAGGATTAGAGATGTAGAATAAGATTATACTTTATAAGTACTAATCATACCTGCATACAGTCCCGTTTTTCCCGCCACCATCCCGTTTTGTTATTTCTCTCTGGAAAACTCTCGTAATTTCTATTTCTCCAATCTAGTAATGAAAAATCATGTTTTGTTCATGTTGGTCAAGTTGCCAGATCTTGTGTGTAACTCATCACCTCACACAATTGATGAAATGTTTAAAATCTCAAAGCCTTTTTTACCTCAATCTGGCAAAATACGTTACGAACCAAAGCAGTTGCCCTTTATTTGAAAGCTTTATATATCCGATATTTTTATGACAGTTAAACGTATTTAACTCAGTGGTTAGCACCGTTGCCTAACAGCAAGAAGGGTGCTGGTTTAAGTCCTGGCTGGGCCAGTTGGCATTTCTGTGTTTGCGTGTTCTCCCAGTCTTAGCGTGGGTTTCCCCCAGGTGCTCCGGTTTCCCCCACAATCCAAACACATGCGCCATAGGGGAATTGGATAAACTAAATTGTCCGTAGTGTATGAGTGTGTGTGTGTGAGAATGTGAGAGTGTATGGGTGTTTCCCAATACTGGGTTTGGGCTGGAAGAGCATCCGCTGCATAAAACATATGCTGGAATAGTTGACGGTTCATTCCACTGTGGTGACGTCTGAAATAGATACTAAGGCGAAGGAAGACTGAATGAATGACACATATAACAGTAAAAACATTATAAATAGACCACACGTTTTCCACTAAACTATGTTAGATTTGTCCAACCTGGGCTGTAGATTTAGGGTGGGTGGAGGGTGACGCATCCCCACCAATGTCCACCAGCTATTGAAATGTCCCCACCAATAATTAAATCCACTTTTTAAAAAATGGCGCTGTCAACATTAACCTAGACATGCTGAAAGGCCCAACGTGTTTTTTTTTACATGCATTTTTTATTTCTCTTTGCTATTTGGGCTTATTGGAACCTAATTAGAATAAAAATCAAGTATCCTCTTTTGATATGATGTACTTTTAGAGAAAAAATGATGTCCATATATGTGCACTCATGGGCCGAATTTACATAAAACACTTTTTCCTGAGTTTTTTAATGCATATATAACATAGAATTATTATTTTATTAACTTGCTTTGACTATCAGAGAGTAAAAACAACATTCTTTTCTCATTTTGGACAGTTAAAAGTAGGGTTTGGGACATTTCATATGCTTCAAAACAGTTTCAGGATGACACTGTATGTCTGTAACAAAATATAAAACATTTAAAGTATTTTAAATAGCCACTTAAGAGATAAAATTTGCTGTACACATATGTGGACACTCAAGCCCTTGGAGGTTATCACACAGTCTATCATTATAGCAGACTGACATAGGCTAGTCTGTGAATAATATTCTCTGAAAAATAACTGAAGAATAAACAGCTAAAGGATCCCCACCAGTTCTCCTAATCTCTCAGAGTAGCATGTCCAAATTCGGTTGAAACAATTAGTCAGAAAAACTACAGCCTCTATCTTTTATTAATACTGGTATATCATTTGCACTATGGCTAAAATTAATAATGAGGTACAAATATTGCTTTTTAGGGACATTTTAAGAACTATTTTTGCTGGATTATCTTGCTGGATGGTTATCATAACCATGCTATTTGATGTACCAAAAATATCAGTGTTGTTCGACTCACCTGTCCCCACCAATGTCAAGTGCAAACCTACGCGCTTGTGCCCAACTATTGTATAGGGTTAATAAGCAATTGAATATTTTTTATAACTTATGTCAATATATGCATAAAGTATGGTTTTTAATTTGAAGCGTCTTGTGTTTTGAGACGTTTGTTGTGTAATGTTTGACTTAAATTAGAAAAATTTGCAGTCATTTCTATTGTCTATGCATAGAGATTTATGTGGATTTTTTGTATTGATTTAAATAGTAGTATAATTACTTACTGACTAACTTAAAAACATTTCAGACAAATTAGAAACCTAATTTAATTTAAAATACAATTGTAATGACGTAATTAGTAATTAATAACTTTTTTGAGGTGACTTACCCAACATTGGTACTAATAAACAATCAATATCTTATCAATAGTAAGATAACAAACCAATCTTAATAATGGGAATTGCTACTCAAACTAAAGTGTTACCTTACATTTATCTGTTGAGAAGAACTTCAGCTATCTTTACACTTTAAGATCCTTTACGTCAGTCCAATTACAAGTGCACGACTTTCGACCGCTTCAGAGGTAGTCAAAAATGCATTCGATGAGATTGATTTCATGGTGTAGACTCTCATGTGGTCAAACATATTCGAACATTCACAAAACACTGCATACATTCTCCCTATTGAACTCATTCTTGAGCATTACAGGACGTTTTGAAGTTAACTGGGCAGAAGAGGTTGGAACTTTTCTGCCTATAATCATAAGTTTTGAAGGAATGTACAAAGAAATGTACAAAATAAACGCTCTCTTACTTGTTTTGTAGCTACTGCTTTCCTTATATTACCTAAGAGATAATATTCATTGGCTTTATGAATATAAATAGCAGTGCTTCCTTTTTAAAATCTGATTAGATCTCAAGTGGAAAACAATGCAATGGTTCATTTTTGTTTGTTTACATTACAGCTACATACTGTAAACACACTATGCAAGCTTAACTAAGTCTCAAACTTCTGCTCAAATTTGTCTGTATGGGTAACATGGAGTATCTGAAGCTGTTTGCATGTTATGTGACATGTATAATTATCGCTTTTATTTATTACTGCTTGACATTGCAGCCCACCATTATCAATGAAAAGTATATTCAAACGAACATCTATAAATCTGAAAAGTGACACTGGTCCATTTATCAAATTCTCCGCTGCAGTTTCTGAGTTGGTTATGTAACTATATTTCTTAAGCACTTTCAAACAACCACAATGGGTATCGAAGTGCTGTACGAAAAAACAAAACAAATACATGCAAACAGCACAAATACATACAATTTATACCAAACAGAAAAAAATGTAAGTACAGCAACAGCTTTTGACCCATACCTGCCAACACCTTTTTTTGGCAGTCTCCCGTATTTCACACGCATGTCCTGGCACCCTCCCGTTTTGTTATTTCTCTTGGAAAACTCTCGTAATTTCACCCACCTGGTTGTCAAATTTGGTGTAGTATTCGATCACCACCACCGCCTGAAAACCGGTCCATGGTACAGTTACCCCCTCCCCCCTTCCGTTCCCCGTAATCAACTCTTTCTGGGGTGTCCCCTTCATATATAAAACTAATTAGTAACACCATTGATGGTCTCCAAATATACTAACCATCCACAGTCAGAGGAATGCTGGAGGGGTTGCCGAAATGTGGGTAATCACGCACATATATTTTGGGAATGTCCGAAGATACTTGCATTTTGGCAAGGGGTAAAGATTGAGATAATGAAAATTATGCAGGTAGATCTACCTTTTACTCCCCTGTTTTTCTTGCTTGAAGGATATATATATAATAAAAACCAGAGATATATACTACAAATACTTTTACTAAGTGCAAGAAAGACCATAACAATAAATTGGATGAAGCCACACCCTCCAACAATAGTACAGTGGATAGAAAAACTTGAATGTATATATAGAATGGAGTATATGACTGCTCAACTTCAACTAAAACTGGATATTTTTAAACAAAGATGGGCACCTGTTACGTTGTATCTGAATAGGACATAGTATTTCTAGCACCTTTGAAACTGAAAATATTGTATGTTTTTTTTTTTTTTGTAATTTTATTTTAATTTATTTTATTTTATTTTTTTTTACATCTGCGGCTACTGTCGTTTTTTTTTTTTTTTTTTTTTTTTTGTTAATAATCGCTGCTGTCACTGAATGTTCTGTTCTGTAAAATGTTTTAATGTATAAAAATAAAGTAAAAAAAAAAACTAATTAGTTTCCCTGTTGCCTATTCTGAAACTGGGATTCTGTGTAAGGGCACCTGTGAGTTTCTGAAGTTACATCCATATATACACAGTAGAGAAATAGAAGGCACCATTAGCCACCTTTCTATCTGTTTACAAAAAGAGGAGGGCGGTGTCTATAGTTTGCTTGGAGGCAGGCATGTGTGATGAAGTAGCAGGTTACATGTGGGAAATTCTAACAGGTCAATTATGGCACATCAGACAGTTTAGAAAAACAAACATGTTTTTTTTTTTCCAACTTGTCTGAGCTGGCAGACACAGTAGAATCCTAACTAAACAGAAAACAACTACAAGAAGTTTATTTCAGTGTCTCCTTTAAAAATTGACATCTGAACTCTTAGATAATGCTGGATTGTTGTAACACAAATATGGACAAACCCAACTGTTAGGTTAAAAAGTGTCATTTAATTTGAATTGAAAAAATGTACACAGTGTTGGGCTTGTCCATATTTGAACCCAGCGTTTTAGAGTGTACTAGATTGCGCAATGGGATCTGGATGATGCAGTTGTTTTAACCCAAGTCAAATATGAATGAAACCAACCATCGTGTTTGTAACCCACCAGTCCTACTGCACCCAACTCTGGGTGGAACGAACCAGAGATTCTTTGTATGGGCGTCGGTTGCTCTAACAAGGTGGCTAAAGACCATGACCCCTAGTGTCTGTCACTAGAGCACCTTTTGAGGTCAGAGGAGTGAGGTTTACCTGCATAGCACTTCGCCAGCTAGCCTCCGTTCCACTCCCATCCCCCCACCCCCTACCCCAAACCTCACTCAAAATCACCGAACCCCCAAATGTAACCCACCGGTCCGACTGCACCCAACTTGGTCTGGGCTGGGACTGAACTGGTAATTCTTCGAATGGGAGTCGGTTGCTCTAACAAGGTGGCTAAAGACCATGACCCCTAGTGTCTGTCACTAGAGCACCTTTTGAGGTCAGAGGAGTGAGGTTTACCTGCAAAGCACTTCGCCAGCTAGCCTCCGTTCCACTCCCATCCCCCCACCCCCCCACCCCAAACCTCACTCAAAATCACCGAACCCCCAAATGTAACCCACCGGTCCGACTGCACCCAACTTGGTCTGGGCTGGGACTGAACTGGCAATTCTTCGAATGGGAGTCGGTCGCTCTAACAACCTCCATTTTTCTAACAAGGTCCATTTTTGACCTAACATTTTGTCGAGTGTATGGAGTGGTGTCTCTGTTGGGTTAGTGAAGGGTGGGCTTCTCTGCCCCAGTGGTGTGCTACAAGGGCTCTAGGCGGGATGAGGAGCTTTTATATGGCTTTTGGCTGCCCGTGTGATGCTGGTCTACCAGACGAGGAGTAGCAGCCCAGAGGGAGAGCTCTGGATCAAATGCTGCTGATTTCCCAGACAAAAGGGGAGGATCAGCTACTAACCCACATCTGCGAGCGTGTGCGTGTTCGTGTGTGGCAGTGGGACTTACATATCACTAATGGCTCAAGGTCAGACTACTTAAAGGCTGTTTTACTCTCTATCTCTCACTCAATTTCAGTGCTTTTAGCTAGCTTTTAGTATTCTGTCAACTTTAGGTTGCAAGTTCTTTATCAAAAAGGATGAGTAAGATACCTGCATATAAAATCATTCCCAGTAACAGTTTATTGATACTTTTTGATAATTACTTGACTTACTAATTAACAGTACAACTGCAATCGTGCATATTCATAGTTAATTTCCTTCAAAGCAGGGAAATCCTCCAAATCAACAACAACAACAACAACAAAATGTGTCAAATGTGTTTGGATTTGTGCAAATAAATGTAGCTTTGTCACTTTGGTCCAGAAGCAACTGCTAGATGACAGATGGTAGTTTGTGATTTGGGCTTAGACTGTTTGGTCTTTGTGATTTACAAGTCCTCTTCACCAAAATGTTTCATAGATTTCAGAGCTAGCCTTTTTGTCTTGCTGAGCATCCTCTGAAAACATTTTTAAAGGGCCCATAGTTTACCTCTTTTTTATGATGTAATATTAATATTATGGTTCTTCTGAGTGTGTCAGTTTAGGTTCAGTTTAAAACACAATTCAGATTTTTTTATTATAATGTGTTAAAAAGTGTCATGTTGGGGGCGTGTCCACAGTTCGCTGATTTAGGGGTGTGTTGCTTCACATGTAAATTAGTTTCGGCTTCCCGCCAACGTAACAAGGGGGCGGGGCCATGAGCTCACCCGCTCTGCATTTGCAACAGAGTCTGACAGGCAGACTGCGAGAACGAGCTGGAGTGAGAGGTTCAGCATTCAGTCGTACGACTCTGACACAGACCAAGCAGAGAGTACAAAATCATTTGTGTCTTTGTACAGTTTTACAGCCAACTGTGTGCTAGTTTCAAGTGCCGAGCTTGTACACAGAAACTAATAACCACGCACACTGAATTAACTTTGAGTGAGGCACCGGATGCGCCGCTCGAAGCCGCGACACGGATCACCAGACACTCTCTGTGGCGCACCAGAAACATGAAGTGTCCAGAATCGTCGCGCCACGCATTTTTGAATTCTAAACATAGGTTTCTGCAGCGGTCCGCGGCGCCCAGCCGTCGACTTGAGTGTACCCTGATAGAAACCGATGTTTAGAACTCTAAAACGCATGCTAGTTAAGATCACAGGGAGCTTCTGGGATCGCGAGAAATGCAAACGACTGAAGTTTAAGGTAGACTCAATGAGAAGTACACATGTTTGCAAACCTACCTAAAGATACAACCAATAATTCTGATTAGAGCGATAATGTGGAGAATATTGATCTTGTGTTGAGCCCAATGAGCCTTGCATCTAAAATTAGATCTAGCGTGTTCCTTTAGTGATATCGCTTCGACTCACGCTGAAAATGGCGGACGTGAATCAACAAACTGAGGATATGATGACGCGCCTGTCAATCAATATTGGTGGGCGGGGGGACCGCTCTCCTACGTCAAGTAGCGGTCGATTTGAAAACAGCTCCAATTGGTCCACCGTTTTTTATGTTGTTAAATTGAAAAAAAAAAAAAGCACTGGGTGTGTTTATATCACCCCAATATGATGGTCTATACACCATACATGCACATATGTCTGTCCAAACAGCTTGAAAAGTAGATTTTTTACCATAGGTGCCCTTTAAGAACGGATGTTAGTTAAGTTACAAAGTTGTAAAGTGCATCCAGGTGGTTTTTAATTGCAGTATAAAACCTGACAGGCTTATTATCGGCCTGACGCATTGGCCACTGTTGTTTAAAACTGAAGGTTTTGTTATGAGAAAACAGTCATCGTGGATGTACTTTATCCCACTTGTTTTGAACGTCTACTTGCCACAAAACATAAAAATTTGACACAAAACTTTTTCTGAGCCTAAATAATTTATTATATCTTTAATTAACTGCAAAGATGAGAGACACAAAAGCAGCTGATGGAGTATACACTAACCTGTGCATTATACAGTCACAACAATCCAAACAATCAAAAACACAAAGCTGACAGAAACGAAACTAGACAACTTTCGAGGCAAATGTATTTATATAGTACATTTCAAGAGTCACACTTAGATAATGCTCGACTATGATAGCAGGTTTGGCATGCTGTCCCGGGAGAGAACCCTGAGCTCGGAGATAGATGAGCCCAAGGTTCCCGCCTGGTCAATGAGCATTAGGAGGGATACGAGATCAGGAGTTTCTCGAGTGCCCCCTTTTGCTATGTATGTATTAAGTGCTTGTGACTGTATTACGATTCACTTATGTACATGTTTTTAGACTGTGGGAGGAAACCGGAGGACCCAGAGAAAACTCACGCAAACACAGGGAGAACATGCAAACTCCACGCAGGGAGTGCCGACTGGCTCAATTAGAACTTGAACCTGTGGCCTTCTTACTGCGAGGCAGCAGTGCTAACCACTGAGCCACCGTGTTGCCCGATCATGAAAGAGGAGGAGGGAGAAGGGAAGGATGGGGGAATTTGCAAAAACGAAGATAAGGAATGAAGTTTAGGCAGGATATTTATAGTAGTTTTAGAATGATCTGATAGGCTATTCAATGATTAGCAATGAGGATCAGCTGTAGTCAATCATATCACGTGCTCCTCTCGAAATTAGTTTGTGAAACTTCACTTAACTATAGCGGACTTAACTACTAACACAGGGGTCACCAAACTTGTTCCTGGAGGGCTGGTGTCCTGCAGATTTTAGCTCCAACCCTAATCAAACACACCTGAAGGAGCTAATCAAGGTCTTACTAGGTATACTTGAAACACACAGCCAGGTGTGTTGAGGCAAGTTGGAGCTAAACCCTATAGGGACACCGGCCCTCCAGGACTGAGATTGGTGACCTCTGAACTAACAGAATTAAAGCATATATTGACCTACAAATTATTTCACTTCTGAAATTGTTTTAAAAAAAGTACAATTTTAATAATTTTGACCTAAACAGTCTTAAAAGTCAAACAGTGAACACGTTTTTGACTGAACTTACCTGTATTTACAGCTTATTACATAGAAACGGGGCAGCATGGTGGCTCAGTGCTTAACACTACCACCTCACAGGAAGAAGGTCACTGGATCGAGTCCATAGTCTAAAGACTTGCGCTATATGACAACTGAATAAACTAAATTGGCCGTAGTATATGAGTGTGTGTGAATGTGAGAGTATATGGGTGTTTCCCAGTACTGGGTTGCAGCTGGAAGGGCATCTACTGTGTAAAACATATGCTCGATAAGTTGGCGGTTCATTCCACAGTGGCGAATCCTGATGAATAAAGGGACTAAGCCAAAGGAAAATGAATGAATATAGAAATGCGTTCCATTTTCGTAGCCTAGTGGTACTGTGCGCAGACATATAGCACAGACATGCTCACGGCGAGCTGAGTTCGATCCCCAGTTCGAGGTCCTTTGCCGATCTTTGCCTTCTCTCTGTTCCCAATGCTTTCCTGTTTAAAATCTCTACTGTGCGATCATAATAAAGGTGAAAAACTCCTAAAAATAAATATTTTTTTTTTTTAAAGTATATTATTCATATAGAAATTCCTCTGTATGTTCAGTATCTGGATGGAATTGTTTTTGCAGTCAGAGCACATTTGTCCATGCATGTGCGTTTGCCGTTTTTCATCTCTTATTTTTTTGTCTCAAACAGTTTCTTCTCTCTGTTTGATCTCTGCTCTCAGGGCAAACGCACAGATTCCGTCCAAACCAGTTTTTGGTTTACAATCGTGAAATGACTTTGCACAGCAGTTCTCTTCTACATGAAGCTTGTGTGTCCTTAAGCATGGGAGATGGAAAAAGTCAACTTTTGCAAAAAAAGGAGAAATTGAATTGAAAGTTTAAAGCGGCTCCTACATGTAACGCTCACTGCTCTTCTACACCCATTTGGAACACTTGCGAACCAGAACTGTGCATTCATTTCTGGCACAGCTCTGTTTCCATCACACCTGTCAACATTGGGATGTGAAAATGTTAACAGAGATAACAGGGATATCAGAGATTTATTTTACATTTTGTTGTAAAAGGGCATAATAGGACCCCTTTAATAGCAATATCTGGCAACTAGCAAAATATTATGCACTGTCGTCATGGGAAAGTCAAAAGAAATTAGGTACTATAAATTAGTTGTTAAAACTATTATGTTTAAACATTCTCTGTTACACACCGCTTGGGAATTGTTTGAAAAATGAATACAAATTCACATATAAATTCCTAAATTTGTCTTCAGCTGTATAATGAAAATTATTTCTGCTAAATTTACAGCAACTAATACCCAACTTACGATCGTACGAAAATGATTCTAGTATGTTGGTTTGGAGCTCAAGAAACATTTCTACTTTTATCAGTGACTACGTTTACATGAACATCAGTAATCAAATTATTTGCCTTAATCTGAATAAGACAATAATATGATGAAGGTGTTTACATGAGTTGCTTTTTGACCTTTCATGGTCCTGTTTTACATGTTATAGCACATAACATGATTAACTTCATTGCGTTACCACACTATCCACATTTCCTCTGAAGTTTCATGTAATTTCGGGCATTTCATTTTTAATTTGTGGACTTAAACTGCAGTTCGGAAGTTTCACTTTCATTCAGAAACATTTCATGCATGCCCCCTATGACAAACTGTGGTATTAGATGCAAGTATGAAGTAAGGACTAGTGGAAGAGGGTTGTTTTAATGGAATTTCACACCGCATACCAAATTAAAAAACAAAACACTGCATTTCGCAGTGCAGGTGCCTGTGGTCCTTTACTGACTCGGTAGGTGTGTATATGTGCTATATGTGTGTATAGACCAGTGGTGCTCAACCCTGTTCCTGGAGATCGACCTTCCTATAAAGTTCAGCTCCAACCCTGATCAAACACACCTGAACCAATTAATTAGGACCTGAACAGCACTTGATAATTACAGGCAGGTGTGTTTGACATGGGTTACTACTGAAATCAGCAGGAAGGTTGATCTCCAGGAACAGGGTTGGCCACCCGTGGTATAGACTACCCTGTCGTAAATATTGCCACTAAAATCAGTATACTCCACATATCTATATCCGATTTCTGTTTAGTTCGATTATGACCTTAATCGAATTGTTCAAAGATTGCTGTTTACATGGTAGACTCTTAATCAGAGTATTGTCTTAATCGTATTAAAATCGGATCATTGGTGTCCGTGTAAACGCACTCAGTGTTTTACACAATGAACTTCTTTTCAAACAGTCCCTGCTATGCCTGAAAGTAGTTTAAATATGTATAATGTAGATTTCACCATCAGATCCAGCAAAACTCTGCCAGTTTACAATTACGGCAGATCAAACAGCATGCCAGAAAGAGGAGAAAAAGAGCGAGTCTTCCTTCTTCGTGTTCACTGGTAACCTTTCAGATCTACAAACACGACAAAACGAGCAAGAGATCCAGGACACCTTTCCACGGCGGCATGTATATTTAAATATCTGGGCCTGTTTCATCTCGTGTTCGTTTTAGACAAGGCTGAGCTTCTTGACTCATCAATGTTTCCAGATCCTCTGTAAATCTGCTCTAAAACTGAGTTACGAACATTCGGGAACAGAATGGCTTTGAACAGAGCGCAGAACATCTTCATCCCTCCAACACTTCAAAGCTCTGAGCTTCAGTCTTGGTGTAATTCTACTTTGCATAGATTTGACTTTCTTCAAAAAAAAAAAAAGATATGTAAAGAGCGGATGAGTGCGGACATATTAGCTGTTTCCATCCAAAGGTGAGAATTGAATCGAATTATGCATCATTTTCATTCAGTGAGTTGAAGAGAACTAAATCAACACTCACTGATAAACTGGTGGCAGATATAAAACTGAATTTGCTGCCATTGGAGAAGCTGTGTGAGTCTTTTTCGCTGGAAGATTTTGGTGGCTAAACAACACTTCTGTGCATTTAACCCATTAATCAAACAACACAGTCTATATCAGCTTTGTGTGACTATAATAGTTTTAAAACAGAATATTACCTGTCTAAAAGATACACTTCAGCCAAGGTGTCATCCTTCCTTGTGCAAAAAGAGTAACTCCAATGTTGTTTCAGGATTTTCTAAGGTTTTGATTCATCATTTTTTTTTTACCGCTGTCACTCCCTTTGTGTGCACGTGAATGGCGGCTCCATAAAGTTCAGTGAATCTGTCTGCGTAAATGGGTTGCGCAGATGTACAAATCTGCATGTGTTGACAGACAGTTTGGGCTACTTATCAGAATTATGGGAATTATTGGTCTAACAATATTTAATTGGATAAACATTTTTTTAGTTTTATGTCTTACCCAGAATATTAAAATACATATAAATACATTTAGATCATTTACTTTAATCATTACTATTGGAATGTGAAGAGACTTTCAACCAGCACAACAAAAATGCTTCTGAAGACAATCACCTACTGCACCTTTAGGTTGTCCCCCAAAAAACTCAAAATTTTGTTGTTTCAGCTCAATTTAAATAAGTAGCCTGAACAAACCAGAGTAATGTCAACAAAAAAAGCATAAAAATAAAGTGTCATGCAGGAAATAATGGTCAATTTACGGTGATTTATTGTATTTATTAAGGAACTATTACAGTAAATTTTTTTTTCTTTTTTTTTTTTTTACCGTTTTTCAACCTTTGAAATGACATTTTTGACAGTCTAGAATCCATATATCAACTCTCTCAGTACCACTGTGTCAATAAATTGACACTATGTATATTTAATTTTGTATAAATATTTTATTTTCTGAACTAAATAATTTAATTTCAGTATACATTTGTTTTTTTTATGTTGTATTTACCTTATCATACATGTAAACTTTATGGAAAAAAAACTTTCAGCTGTAGTTGTCAGATTTTACCAATAAAAACAAGGTTGGAACGTGAAAGAAATATCTAATATGCTATGGTAAATTGCTGTATTTTGTTCATTTATAAACTGGCAGCTGTAGTTGTCAGACTTTTACGGTAAAAAATATAAGGTTGGAACATGAAAGAAATATCTAAATTTTCAGGGTATATTGCTGTATTTTGTTCAATTATAAACTGACAGCTGTAGTTGTCAGACTTTTACCATAAAAAACAAGGTTGGAACGTAAAAGAAATATTTAAATTGCTATGGTAAATTGCCGTATTTTGTTCATTTATAAACTGGCAGCTGTAGTTGTCAGACTTTTACCGTAAAAAAAAAAAAAGGTTGGAACATGAAAGAAATATTTAAATTGCTATGGTAAATTGCCGTATTTTGTTCATTTATAAACTGGCAGCTGAAGTTGTCAGACTTTTACCATAAAAACAAGGTTGGAACGTAAAAGAAATATCTAAATTGTCACGGTAAATTGCCGTATTTTGTTCATTTATAAACTGGCAGCTGTAGTTGTCAGACTTTTACCATAAAAAGCAAGGTTAGAACTTAAAAGAAATATCTCAATTGCTATGGTAAATTGCTGTATTTTGTTCATTTATAAACTGGCAGCTGAAGTTGTCAGACATTTACATTAAAAAATATAAGGTTGGAACATGAAAGAAATATCTAAATTTTCACGGTATATTGCTGTATTTTGTTCAATTATAAACTGGCAGCTGTAGTTGTCGTACTTTTACCATAAAAACAAGGTTGGAACGCAAAAGAAATATATACATTTTCACGGTATATTGCTGTATTTTGTTCATTTATAAACTGGCAGCTGTAGTTGTCAGACTTTTACCGTAAAAAATATAAGGTTGGAACATGAAAGAAATATCTAAATTTTCACGGTATATTGCTGTATTTTGTTCAATTATAAACTGACAGCTGTAGTTGTCAGACTTTTACCATAAAAAACAAGGTTGGAACGTAAAAGAAATATCTAAATTGTCACTGTAAATTGCTGTATTTTGTTCATTTATAAACTGGCAGCTGAAGTTGTCAGACTTTTACCCTAAAAAAAAAGGTTGGAACATGAAAGAAATATTTAAATTGCTATGGTAAATTGCCGTATTTTGTTCATTTATAAACTGGCAGCTGAAGTTGTCAGACTTTTACCATAAAAACAAGGTTGGAACGCAAAAGAAATATATACATTTTCACGGTATATTGCTGTATTTTGTTCATTCATAAACTGGCAGCTGTAGTTGTCAGACTTTTACCGTAAAAAATATAAGGTTGGAACATGAAAGAAATATCTAAATTTTCACGGTATATTGCTGTATTTTGTTCAATTATAAACTGACAGCTGTAGTTGTCGTACTTTTACCATAAAAACAAGGTTGGAACGCAAAAGAAATATATACATTTTCACGGTATATTGCTGTATTTTGTTCATTCATAAACTGGCAGCTGTAGTTGTCAGACTTTTACCGTAAAAAATATAAGGTTGGAACATGAAAGAAATATCTAAATTTTCACGGTATATTGCTGTATTTTGTTCAATTATAAACTGACAGCTGTAGTTGTCAGACTTTTACCATAAAAAACAAGGTTGGAACGTAAAAGAAATATCTAAATTATCACGGTAAATTGCTGTATTTTGTTCATTTATAAACTGGCAGCTGAAGTTGTCAGACTTTTACCATAAAAAAAAAGGTTGGAACATGAAAGAAATATTTAAATTGCTATGGTAAATTGAGGTATTTTGTTCATTTATAAACTGGCAGCTGTAGTTGTCAGACTTTTACCCTAAAAAAAAAAAAAAGGTTGGAACATGAAAGAAATATTTAAATTGCTATGGTAAATTGCTGTATTTTTGTTTATTTATAAACTGGCAGCTGTAGTTGTCAGACTTTTACCATAAAAAACAAGGTTGGAACGTAAAAGAAATATCTAAATTGTCACGGTAAATTGCCGTATTTTGTTCATTTATAAACTGGCAGCTGTAGTTGTCAGACTTTTACGGTAAAAAATATAAGGTTGGAACATGAAAGAAATATCTAAATTTTCACGGTATATTGCTGTATTTTGTTCAATTATAAACTGGCAGCTGTAGTTGTCGTACTTTTACCATAAAAACAAGGTTGGAACGCAAAAGAAATATATACATTTTCACTGTATATTGCTGTATTTTGTTCATTTATAAACTGGCAGCTGTAGTTGTCAGACTTTTACCGTAAAAAAAAAATACAAGGTTGGAAGGTAATAGAAATATCTAAATTACTACCCTAAATTGTTGTATTTTGTTCGTTTACAGCATCACAGTGTCAACTTCAACACGGACACCACAGAAAACACACAAATCACTATTGTTTAGCCCGTGCGAGGCTATGATGTATTTATGTCGCGTCTGTCAGCTTTATTTGTGCTCCTCTGCTTAAACAAGTCCTGCAGGGCGTCACAATGGGAGACGTGTCACTGATCCGTCCCGCTTGTGTGTGTGTCCCGCAGGCCCAACACTGAAGCTACACCAGCACCGTTCCCCTCGGCGTAGAGGACAGCAGCCCAAGCTTCTGAACAGCCCGGAAGACAGTCTTTATTACAACCATCTCAACGTGAGTTCAAAGCCTTTCACGGGAGCCTTTGTCTAACTTTGTTTCCAGATGATAATACAATTAAAGCTACCTGTGCCAGAGAGAACCCCCCCTCCTGCTCTCCCCTCGCCGCCGCTCCGCCGTTCTGTTGTCTCCACCATGTGCTTTGGCGCTTTATCTGTTGCTTTCATGTGAGGATGTCTCCCTTCACGGTGAATAATTGATGTGGTTTATCAAAGCCGAGCAAGATGCCTGCCTCATCAGCCTCAGCCCCGCGTGCTTTGATCAAGAAAAATTATGCTGTGACTTCTGATATTATCAGCATCTGCACACATTCAACACAAAATCACTTTGAATTAAAAATTAATGATTTTGCGCGTGTTCGTTGCTTGCCGCTTGTCTTTTCTGAAGCTTCACTAACTCTCTATCTATGTGTGTGTGTTTGTCCGTGTGTGTGTGTTTGGTTCTGTGTCCTCTCCGCAGAGAAGTCTGGATTATCAGGGGAGCAAGAGGAAACCCAGAAAACTGGGGTAAATAACAGCTTTCATTCTTAGTATCTAAACACACCCCGGCAGCTCAGGAGGGGAGCCGAGAAGAAGACCACGGCTCTGTTTGCTTCTCATGCAAATTCACGGCTGAAAATACCAACGTTTTTTCTTTCTCTCCTCCTATTATTTTTTGGGAGGAGACGTGATATAAGAATGCACGCATTAATTGTCAGATACGTGACCTCGGAGCCCAAGTTAAGCCTGGTTCCTCTAATACCTCCAGCAGGCTGTATATCAGCACTCTTTATTGAGAGGATTAACCGTTTCTCTTTTATTTATTTATTATTTTTAACCCCTGTGAAGAGAACAATAAAGTAAGGCTCCTTTCTTTGCTCTCAGTTTGTTACTTTAACATTTTAGGTTGTTCACTATTAAAGAGTGATTTAAAAACATAATAATAGGCCTTTCGTTTTAAGCGCTTAGTCCACTTTCACTGAGGGCCACTTCAGCATTATGCAACATAGGCTCATTCTGAAAATGTAGCCCTATATACATTTCTGGAGATCGTGAATTATGTAGCCGGAGGTACGTATGGCTGCATTTCATCTTTAAAATGAATGCTGCAGGGCAGTATGACGCTGTTCCTTTTGCGTTTACGAGCTGACTGCTTTGCTCCGAGTGAACAGCTTTTCAGCTGTTACCAGTTTGTCCAGTGGCCCGACATGTATGTTGGTGAACTTGAGACACACGATGAATGGGGTTCGAGTGCGGTGAAATTCTACGGCTGATGCATTCTACGTCAGTCTTGCTACCCAATTTGCATTGATTTTGTATGTAATCTACTTTCACGGATACTTAAATTTGCATTTAGTTTGAATCAAATGCTGTCGTAGGCGACATAAAACAATATGGCTGGTTGTATTTGGTCCCCAACCCTTGAGTTTGCCACATGTTGCTTAGACTATAGCTAGATTTCCTTCAAATATTTTCAAAGATGCAAAAAATACGTTTTTAGAGCAGCTGACTGTAGTATTGGTTACCTAGCAACAGGGCTTAATTTGTGCCGGAACACCTCTGAAATCTGATCCGGCACCTCATTTTACCAATCCCCCTCCTCAACCGCCCTCATCCCCCATCCGCTGTTCACTTTCACTTTCTTCCGCAACCCCCAACCCTCTTCACTTTCGTCCGCACCCCCCTTCGCCATCCAACGCACCGCCACATTTAGCATTTCCGTCACTCATTTTATATGCACTACTTCAAAATGAGCATTAGCATATGAAGATGGAATCCCAGCTACCGAGCTAACTTTTCCTTAACAAATACAACTGACTGACAGGAGAAATGCTCAGGAACACACTTTAAGACATAGGTCTCAAACTCAATTCCTGGAGCGCCGCAACTCTGCACAGTTTTGCTTCAACCCTAATCAAACACCGCTGATGGAACTTATCAAGGTGTTCAAGACTACCATGGACTGTTAAGCAGGTGTGTACTGGAGGTGGCTGGAGCTAAACTATGCAGAGCTGCGGCCCTCCAGGAATTAAGTTTGAGACCATTGCTTTAAGAGATAGAGCTTTGAAATATAAAGGAAAGTAGACTGTGGGGACTCAATACAGGAATGTGTTTGAGAGTAATGATGCTGGATGTTCTTCCACCCACAGACGAATGTAGTGACAACATGAGGCTTGCAGTCAGAGGAGCTTAGAGAAAACACAAAGCTGAATGTCACTCAGTATCTTATAATGCAAATGAAACTAGACAGACAGCCATTTTAATTTAGAATGCAATTAGCTGGAAAAGTAACTGTATTTTGATCAATTCTCTTTTATGAGCTCATATTAGAGAGATTATGTCTAAAATGTTGGTGCTTGATTGACTTTCATTCATTTTCCACGCAGGACTGTTTTATTGAAGTCTCATTTGACTCATTTGTGTTGCCAGATCTTTCTAGAAAAAGAAAACAATAAACCTAAACAAATCATAAATCATCCAATTTCTTACTTTAACAAGCTCTGATGTTGTCTACGCTCAGAATAATTATTTTAGTTGCTTGTTCAAACTACTTATTTAAAATGAGCTGAATCAACACAATTCTTGAGTTTTTGGAGGGGATAACTTCATTTTTATGTTCAATCTACTTAAATTTAAAAAACAAAGTTAAGTTAGCTTAATTGGTTTGTGTTGGGACAGGATGAAGGAGTGTATCTGTCCGTCGACTACATGATCCAAGCAAAGAGATGCTTATAATTGAAGGATTTGGCAACACAGCTGCATAAACTCAATCCACCAAAGACAAAAGTCCAAGTGTACACTGTAAAAAGTAATACATTTTAGCTTTACTAAGCCAGATTCCACAATTGAACCATACAAATTAGGTGTGTTGTTGTAAATTAATTAGGTTCTTTCAGTTATTATGTGTCTTTTAAAGCGATTAGTTGACTGCTTTCTAAAAATGTGAGTAAATGTGTGCCTTTTAGAGCCATTAGTTGACTGCTTTCTAAAAATGTGAGTAAATGTGTGCCTTTTAAAGCGCTTAGTTGACTGCTTTCTAAAAATGTGAGTAAATGTGTGCCTTTTAAAGCGATTAGTTGACTGCTTTCTAAAAATGTGAGTAAATGTGTGTCTTTTAAAGCGATTAGTTGACTGCTTTCTAAAAATGTGAGTAAATGTGTGTCTTTTAAAGCGATTAGTTGACTGCTTTCTAAAAATGTGAGTAAATGTGTGCCTTTTAAAGCGATTAGTTGACTGCTTTCTAAAAATGTGAGTAAATGTGTGTCTTTTAAAGCGATTAGTTGACTGCTTTCTAAAAATGTGAGTAAATGTGTGTCTTTTAAAGCGATTAGTTGACTGCTTTCTAAAAATGTGAGTAAACGTGTGTCTTTAAAAGCGATTAGTTGACTGCTTACTAAAAATGTGAGTAAACGTGTGCCTTTTAAAGCGATTAGTTGACTGCTTTCTAAAAATGTGAGTAAACGTGTGTCTTTTAAAGCGATTAGTTAACTGCTTACTAAAAATGTGAGTAAATGTGTGTCTTTTAAAGCGATTAGTTAACTGCTTTCTAAAAATGTGAGTAAATGTGTGTCTTTTAAAGCGATTAGTTGACTGCTTTCTAAAAATGTGAGTAAATGTGTGCCTTTTAAAGCGCTTAGTTGACTGCTTTCTAAAAATGTGAGTAAATGTGTGCCTTTTAAAGCGATTAGTTGACTGCTTTCTAAAAATGTGAGTAAATGTGTGTCTTTTAAAGCGCTTAGTTGACTGCTTTCTAAAAATGTGAGTAAATGTGTGTCTTTTAAAGCGCTTAGTTGACTGCTTTCTAAAAATGTGAGTAAATGTGTGTCTTTTAAAGCGCTTAGTTGACTGCTTTCTAAAAATGTGAGTAAATGTGTGTCTTTTAAAGCGATTAGTTGACTGCTTTCTAAAAATGTGAGTAAATGTGTGTCTTTTAAAGCGATTAGTTGACTGCTTTCTAAAAATATGAGTAAACGTGTGTCTTTTAAAGCGATTAGTTGACTGCTTTCTAAAAATATGAGTAAACGTGTGTCTTTTAAAGCGATTAGTTGACTGCTTTCTAAAAATGTGAGTAGACGTGTGTCTTTTAAAGCGATTAGTTGACTGCTTTCTAAAAATGTGAGTAGACGTGTGTCTTTTAAAGCGATTAGTTGACTGCTTTCTAAAAATGTGAGTAGACGTGTGTCTTTTAAAGCGATTAGTTGACTGCTTTCTAAAAATGTGAGTAAATGTGTGTCTTTTAAAGTGATTAGTTGACTGCTTTCTAAAAATATGAGTAAACGTGTGTCTTTTAAAGCGATTAGTTGACTGCTTTCTAAAAATGTGAGTAGACGTGTGTCTTTTAAAGCGATTAGTTGACTGCTTTCTAAAAATGTGAGTAAGCGTGTGTCTTTTAAAGCGATTAGTTGACTGCTTTCTAAAAATATGAGTAAACGTGTGTCTTTTAAAGCGATTAGTTGACTGCTTTCAAAAATGTGAGTAAATGTGTGTCTTTTAAAGCGATTAGTTGACTGCTTTCTAAAAATGTGAGTAAATGTGTGTCTTTTAAAGCGATTAGTTGACTGCTTTCTAAAAATGTGAGTAAATGTGTGTCTTTTAAAGCGATTAGTTGACTGCTTTCTAAAAATGTGAGTAAATGTGTGTCTTTTAAAGCGATTAGTTGACTGCTTTCTAAAAATGTGAGTAAATGTGTGTCTTTTAAAGCGATTAGTTGACTGCTTTCTAAAAATGTAAGTAAATGTGTGCCTTTTAGAGCCATTAGTTGACTGCTTTCTAAAAATGTGAGTAAATGTGTGTCTTTTAAAGCGATTAGTTGACTGCTTTCTAAAAATGTGAGTAAATGTGTGTCTTTTAAAGCGATTAGTTGACTGCTTTCTAAAAATGTGAGTAAATGTGTGTCTTTTAAAGCGATTAGTTGACTGCTTTCTAAAAATGTGAGTAAATGTGTGTCTTTTAAAGCGATTAGTTGACTGCTTTCTAAAAATGTGAGTAAATGTGTGTCTTTTAAAGCGATTAGTTGACTGCTTTCTAAAAATGTGAGTAAATGTGTGTCTTTTAAAGCGATTAGTTGACTGCTTTCTAAAAATGTGAGTAAATGTGTGTCTTTTAAAGCGATTAGTTGACTGCTTTCTAAAAATGTGAGTAAATGTGTGTCTTTTAAAGCGATTAGTTGACTGCTTTCTAAAAATGTGAGTAAATGTGTGTCTTTTAAAGCGATTAGTTGACTGCTTTCTAAAAATGTAAGTAAATGTGTGCCTTTTAGAGCCATTAGTTGACTGCTTTCTAAAAATGTGAGTAAATGTGTGTCTTTTAAAGTGATTAGTTGACTGCTTTCTAAAAATATGAGTAAACGTGTGTCTTTTAAAGCGATTAGTTGACTGCTTTCTAAAAATGTGAGTAGACGTGTGTCTTTTAAAGCGATTAGTTGACTGCTTTCTAAAAATGTGAGTAAAAGTGTGTCCTTTAAAGTGATTAGTTGACTGCTTTATAAAATTATGAGTAAACGTGTGTCTTTTAAAGCGATTAGTTGGCTGCTTTCAAAAATGTGAGTAATTGGGGGGTTTTAGCGATTAGTTGACTGCTTTCTAAAAATATGAGTAAATGTGTGTCTTTTAAAGCGATTAGTTGGCTGCTTTCAAAAATGTGAGTAATTGGGGGGGTTTTAGCGATTAGTTGACTGCTTTCTAAAAATGTGAGTAAATGTGTGTCTTTTAAAGCGATTAGTTGATTGCTTTCTAAAAATGTGAGTAAATATGTGTCTTTTAAAGCAATTAGTTGACTGCTTTTAAAAATGTGAGTAATTTGGTGGGGGGGTTAGCGATTAGTTGACTGCTTTCTAAAAATGTGAGTAAATTGTGTCTTTTAAAGCGATTAGTTGACTGCTTTCTAAAAATGTGAGTAAATGTGTGTCTTTTAAAGCGATTGGTTGGCTGCTTTCAAAAATGTGAGTAGACGTGTGTCTTTTAAAGCGATTAGTTGACTGCTTTCTAAAAATGTGAGTAAAAGTGTGTCCTTTAAAGTGATTAGTTGACTGCTTTATAAAATTATGAGTAAACGTGTGTCTTTTAAAGCGATTAGTTGGCTGCTTTCAAAAATGTGAGTAATTGGGGGGTTTTAGCGATTAGTTGACTGCTTTCTAAAAATGTAAGTAAATGTGTGCCTTTTAGAGCCATTAGTTGACTGCTTTCTAAAAATGTGAGTAAATGTGTGTCTTTTAAAGTGATTAGTTGACTGCTTTCTAAAAATATGAGTAAACGTGTGTCTTTTAAAGCGATTAGTTGACTGCTTTCTAAAAATGTGAGTAGACGTGTGTCTTTTAAAGCGATTAGTTGACTGCTTTCTAAAAATGTGAGTAAAAGTGTGTCCTTTAAAGTGATTAGTTGACTGCTTTATAAAATTATGAGTAAACGTGTGTCTTTTAAAGCGATTAGTTGGCTGCTTTCAAAAATGTGAGTAATTGGGGGGTTTTAGCGATTAGTTGACTGCTTTCTAAAAATATGAGTAAATGTGTGTCTTTTAAAGCGATTAGTTGACTGCTTTCTAAAAATGTGAGTAAATGTGTGTCTTTTAAAGCGATTAGTTGACTGCTTTCTAAAAATGTGAGTAAATGTGTGTCTTTTAAAGCGATTAGTTGACTGCTTTCTAAAAATGTGAGTAAATGTGTGTCTTTTAAAGCGATTAGTTGACTGCTTTCTAAAAATGTGAGTAAACGTGTGTCTTTTAAAGCGATTAGTTGACTGCTTTCTAAAAATGTGAGTAAACGTGTGTCTTTTAAAGCGATTAGTTGACTGCTTTCTAAAAATGTGAGTAAACGTGTGTCTTTTAAAGCGATTAGTTGACTGCTTTCTAAAAATGTGAGTGAATGTGTGTCTTTTAAAGCGATTAGTTGACTGCTTTCTAAAAATGTGAGTAAATGTGTGTCTTTTAAAGCGATTAGTTGACTGCTTTCTAAAAATGTGAGTAAACGTGTGTCTTTTAAAGCGATTAGTTGACTGCTTTCTAAAAATGTGAGTAAACGTGTGTCTTTTAAAGCGATTAGTTGACTGCTTTCTAAAAATGTGAGTAAATGTGTGTCTTTTAAAGCGATTAGTTGACTGCTTTCTAAAAATGTGAGTAAATGTGTGTCTTTTAAAGCGATTAGTTGACTGCTTTTTAAAAATGTGAGTAAATGTGTGTCTTTTAAAGCGATTAGTTGACTGCTTTCTAAAAATGTGAGTAAACGTGTGTCTTTTAAAGCGATTAGTTGACTGCTTTCTAAAAATGTGAGTAAATGTGTGTCTTTTAAAGCGATTAGTTGACTGCTTTCTAAAAATGTGAGTAAATGTGTGTCTTTTAAAGCGATTAGTTAACTGCTTTCTAAAAATGTGAGTAAATGTGTGTCTTTTAAAGCGATTAGTTGACTGCTTTCTAAAAATGTGAGTAAATGTGTGCCTTTTAAAGCGCTTAGTTGACTGCTTTCTAAAAATGTGAGTAAATGTGTGTCTTTTAGAGCGGTTGGTTGACTTTGCTTTTAAAAAGTGAGTAAATTTGCTGCTTTTAAATTTATTAATTGACTTTCATTTAAAAAGAGAGTACATGTGTTCCTTTTAATTTGTTTTTCCTTTAGTAAGTGTCTGCTTTCACCCTTAAAGGTGTCTTTTGTTCCTAAAGCCTTATGTATTATTATTACTAATGCATAATTCAATTATTATTGTAATATTTTTATTTACTGAATTACATAAAGCTTATTTTCTGTTATCGACCAAACATTTTTTACAACATATGCCTTGTTTGTCTAAATATATTTGTGATTCTTTATATTTCTTTCTCATCTCTCAGGCAAATCAAGCTTCTGGATGGAGAGGATGAATATTATCAGTTACTGTCTACAATAGAGGCCGTCCCTGAGGAGGACGTCTTATCTGGCACCTCCCCCAACCCAACATCAGCCCCGCCCACTATCTCTTCCAGATGAGCAGAGCTCCACCCACCACTCTGACTCATGCACACAGCCGGTAAGATCACATCGCTTTGTCTCCTATTGGCTAAGATGCAGATTACAATTAAAATGTTTAATTAATGCAAAAATATGATTAAGTGCAAATTTTATGTTAAGTGCAAAGTTAATTGGATGTTATTTGAAATTATAATCAAGTGCTTAAAATGTGCTTTGTTACTCAACACTCATCAAAATAAGTGTTTTACACCGCTTATTTCACTTTTTAAAAGAAGGGATCATTGTAGAAATATTGTCATGAAAGTGTGTTCTCTTAAACAACACTTAAGTGGCCTTTTATTTCGTTAATATTGTTCGGTTTTAATTATAATTTTAATAGGATTTTATGTTGAATATTTCTACTATTAAATAGTCATTTTATTAACAATAAAATTATTGTTTAATAAATATATATTACTTTATTAAATATATATTACTTTGATTTTCTATTCTATATATACACTTTTATCCTATAAGTTTACTGTATGTTGTGCTTAAAATTGTGCATTCATATAGAATTAATTGGGGGGGGGCGGGTTCTTCATTCACTGTGCATAAGCTATTACAAAATGCAGTTGTTGTTTTATTTTAAGAAAATCTTTAAACAAAATAAAATTATTATCAGTGGATATGAAATATACCCTAAGTTGTATAGTGTTTGATGTTAAATTATTTAAATATCATGAATTTATTTTAACAATGATAAATTGTATCTCATAAATGTGAGTCTTTTCTGTATACATGGTGCAAAAGTGAGTAAATTAGTTGCTTTAAAAAAATTTTTTAAAAGTGTTAAAATTTGTTGCCTTTAAAGCGATGAATTGACTTTGATTTTAAAGGGTGAGTTAATTAGTTGCTTTAAAAGTGATTAGTTTACTTTTAAAATATGAGTAATTTTGTTGCTTTAAAAGCGATTAGTTGACTTTACTTTTAAAATGTGAGTAATTTTGTTGCTTTACAAGCGATTAGTTGACTTTGCTTTTAACAAGTGAGTAAATTAGTTGTTATTAAAGTGGTTAGTTGACTTTTAAAAATGTGAGTAAATTTGTTGCTTTAAAAGCGATTAGTTGGCTTTACTTTTAAAATGTAGGTAAAAACATTTGTTGCTATTTAAGCGATTACTTTACTTTTAAAATGTGAGTAAATTTGTTGCTTTAAAAGCGATTAGTTGGCTTTACTTTTAAAATGTAGGTAAAAACATTTGTTGCTATTTAAGCGATTACTTTACTTTTAAAATGTGAGTAAATTTGTTGCTTTAAAAGTGATTAGTTGGCTTTACTTTAAAACATTTAAATTTGCTGCTCTTAAAGTGATCAGTTGACTTTACTTTCAGAAAGTGTTTAAATGTGTTGGTTTAAAAGCGATTAGTTGACTACTTTTAAAATGTGAGTAAATAAGTTGCTATTAAAGCGGTTAGTTTACTTCTCTTTTAAAGTGTGAGTAAATTTGTTGCTTTTAAAGTGATTAGTTGACTTTGCTTTTAAAAAAGTGAGTAAATATGTTGCTTTTAAAGCAGTTAGTTGACTTTACTTTTAAAAAGTGAGGAAATTAGTTGATTTAAAAGCGATTAGTTGGCTTTGCTTTTCAAAAAGTGAGTAAATTTGTTGCTTTAAAAGTGATTAGTTGACTTTGCTTTTAAAAAGTGGGTAAATTACTTGCTATTAAAGCGGTTAGTTTACTTTTAAAATGTGAGTAAATGTGTTGCTTTTAAAGTGATTAGTTGACTTTGCTTTTAAAAAAGTGAGTAAATATGTTGCTTTTAAAGCAGTTAGTTGACTTTACCTTTAAAAATGAGGAAATTAGTTGATTTAAAAGCGATTAGTTGGCTTTGCTTTTCAAAAAGTGAGTAAATTTGTTGCTTTAAAAGTGATTAGTTGACTTTGCTTTTAAAAAGTGGGTAAATTACTTGCTATTAAAGCGGTTAGTTTACTTTTAAAATGTGAGTAAATGTGTTGCTTTTAAAGTGATTAGTTGACTTTGCTTTTAAAAAAGTGAGTAAATATGTTGCTTTTAAAGCAGTTAGTTGACTTTACCTTTAAAAAGTGAGGAAATTAGTTGATTTAAAAGCGATTAGTTGACTGCTTTTAAAAAGTGTGTAAATTTGCTGCTTTTGAAGTATTTAGTTGACTTTTAAAATGTGAGAAATTAGTTGATTTAAAAGTGATTAGTTGACTTAAAATGTGAGTAAATTTGTTACTTTTAAAGTGGTTAGTTGACTTTGCTTTCAAAATGTTTGAATTTGCTGCTTTTAAAGTGATTAATTGACAGCTTTTAAAAAGTGAGTAAATTAGTTGCGTTGAAAATAATTAGATTACTTTTAAAAGGTGAGTAGATTTGTTGCTTTAAAAGCGATTAGTTGACTTTGCTTTTAAAAAGTGAGTAAATTAGTTGCTAAAAAGCGATTAGTTGAGTTTGCATTTTAAAACATTTAAATTTGCTGCTTTTAAAAGTGATTAGTTGACTTTACTTTTAGAAAGTGTTTTAATATGTTGGTTTAAAAGAGATTAGTTGACTTTACTTTTAAAAGTGAGTTAATTTGTTGCTTTAAAAGCGATTAGTTGACTTTGCTTTTAAAAAAGTGAGTAAATATGTTGCTTTTAAAGCAGTTAGTTGACTTTACCTTTAAAAAGTGAGGAAATTAGTTGATTTAAAAGCGATTAGTTGGCTTTGCTTTTCAAAAAGTGAGTAAATTTGTTGCTTTAAAAGTGATTAGTTGACTTTGCTTTTAAAAAGTGGGTAAATTACTTGCTATTAAAGCGGTTAGTTTACTTTTAAAATGTGAGTAAATGTGTTGCTTTTAAAGTGATTAGTTGACTTTGCTTTTAAAAAAGTGAGTAAATATGTTGCTTTTAAAGCAGTTAGTTGACTTTACCTTTAAAAAGTGAGGAAATTAGTTGATTTAAAAGCGATTAGTTGACTGCTTTTAAAAAGTGTGTAAATTTGCTGCTTTTGAAGTATTTAGTTGACTTTTAAAATGTGAGTAAATTAGTTGATTTAAAAGTGATTAGTTGACTTAAAATGTGAGTAAATTTGTTACTTTTAAAGTGGTTAGTTGACTTTGCTTTCAAAATGTTTGAATTTGCTGCTTTTAAAGTGATTAATTGACAGCTTTTAAAAAGTGAGTAAATTAGTTGCGTTGAAAATAATTAGATTACTTTTAAAAGGTGAGTAGATTTGTTGCTTTAAAAGCGATTAGTTGACTTTGCTTTTAAAAAGTGAGTAAATTAGTTGCTAAAAAGCGATTAGTTGAGTTTGCATTTTAAAACATTTAAATTTGCTGCTTTTAAAAGTGATTAGTTGACTTTACTTTTAGAAAGTGTTTTAATATGTTGGTTTAAAAGAGATTAGTTGACTTTACTTTTAAAAGTGAGTTAATTTGTTGCTTTAAAAGCGATTAGTTGACTTTGCTTTTCAAAAAGTGAGTAAATTTGTTGCTTTAAAAGCGATTAGTTGACTTTGCTTTTAAAAAGTGAGTAAATTTGTTGCTTTAAAAACGATTAGTTGACTTTGCTTTTCAAAAAGTGAGTAAATTTGTTGATTTAAAAGCGATTAGTTGACTTTGCATTTAGAAAGTGTTTTAATATGTTGATTTAAAAGTGATAAGTTGACCTTACTTTTAAAAGTTAGTAAATTTGCTGCTTTTAAAAGTGATTAGTTGACTTTGCATTTAGAAAGTCTTTTAATATGTTGGTTTAAAAGAGATTAGTTGACTTTACTTTTAAAAAGTGAGTAAATTTGTTGCTTTTAAAAGTGATTAGTTGACTAGGTTACAAAGTCACAACAAAGGTAAAATCAACTTGTTGCATTTAACCCTTAATAAGGCACTTATTGAAATACTCAACAGAAAAATTCTATAAATAAATCTCTGTCCATAAACTTTACTGCAATGAACTATATGAGCCAACCAAAGACATGCTTTAAATAGAAGGACTTGGCAACCTAATCTGCATAAACTCGATTGCTTCATTAGCCCAACCCAAACAAGAAGCCTAAAAACGCTTATGATAAGTGGAGGTGGCAACAAACATAAATAAGGCGTAATGTCTTTACCGAGGTAAATGTTCAACGTAATGAGTCTGCGCTCTTTCTTGTTCTTTTTTTCTGAGACTGTACTCCTGTTTGCTGTGGCAGACTGTCAGATCAGACAGGATTTGCCCTAGTACACATGATAGACAGTGCAGATGTCACCATGGCATGAATGAATGAAGAAAGTAATGACAGAGCTCACTGGGTTTGGAGACGTCAGTGTCCTGTAGTGTCCTAATAGACATTCAGGACACAGCAGCAGTTGTTCTGCAGAAACGATGACTTTCTGTTGACTTTCCACTCATGTGCTGTGCCCTAAATAAATATTAGGACACTTAAAGGGATAGTTCACACAAAAAATGACGATTCTGCCATCATATTGACTTATTCAAACACCTAGTTGAGTTTCTTTCTTCTGTTGAACACAAAAGAAGATAAAAATGTGTTGCTTTTAAATCAATTAGTTGACTTTACTTTTAAAAATTGAGTAAATTTGTTAAAATTATTAGTTAATTTTGCTTATAAAGTGTGTGAATTTGTTGCTTTTAAGGCGATTAGTAGGGGTGTAACGGATTGCGGTTGATCCGTGATTCGTACGGATCACAACCCACGCTTCGGAACACAAGTGACTTGCAAATTAAAACATATTATTACTCGTAGATTATTCCTACATTTTTAATAATCACAGAGAGATCGCCTCCCACGTCATTCAAATCACATGTATGAAAGCATTTAGGCTTTTCTGTAAAATAGAATGATGACTTCGGGATGGTTATTCGGAATGTGGTGGGTTTCTTAGGTTATTAAAGGTGTTTTCTGTCACTACTTGTTCAGCCTGCATCAATGCATTCAGTGTAAGCTGCATGATTAATCATTAAAAGTTCAGGATCGCAACACCCACGCAACAAATTGTAAATGATGGTGATTTGTATATGTTTATTAATCCTTCCAATCGCTGCATTCAAATCTGAAAACGCAAAAATCAAGAAAGAGACTCAGTCTTTTGAGTCGTTTATGAAGTTACAAACAGTCAAATAACACAGAAGTGCTGGGAAAACAGTTTGTAGTCTAGATATAACCACTGATGTTTATGGTAAAGATTAAAATCACCGTCATGTGCTCAAAAAGGAAAGTTGTAGGCAGCATTTACATTATTTAACCAAAAGGTGGCGACAACTAGCCATCAAAAACATGCCACTGAATAATTCTTCAAATATGACACATCTAGCAATGAAACATGAAGTTTTATGAGTGAAAAGCTGAATCATTTATTGAAAATGCATTATCAGCAACAGTAGTAGTAACAGTGATTTTTTTTTGGTCTCATCAGTGACTTAAAAAAATTATAATGTGATCCGAACCCATGAGATTTGTGATCTGTTACACCACTAGCAATTAGTTGACTTTACTTAGTAAAAGTGAGTAAATTTGTTGATTTGCTTTTAAAATTGAGTGAATTTGTTGCATTGAAAGTGATCAGTTGGCATAACATGTGAAGAGTGAGTAAATTTGCTGCTTTAAAGAGATTTGTTGACTTTGCCTTTAAAATGTGAGTAAATTTGTTGCTTTTAAAGAGATTTGTTGACTTTACCTTTAAAAAGTAAATATGTTGCTTTTAACGCAGTTAGTTGGCAAAACATTTGAAGAGTGAGTAAACCTGCTGTATTTAAAGCGACTAGTTTACTTCACTTTTAAAAAGTCAGTAAATTTGTTGCTTTTAAAGCGATTAGTTGACTTTACCTTTAAAAAGTGAGTACATTTTGTTGACTTTCAGGTGATTAGTTGACTTGACTGCTTTAAAAGCTAAGTAAATCCATTGCTTTAAAGGCGATTAGTTGACGATACTTTTAAAAGGTGAGTAAATGTGTTGCTTTTAATGCGATTAGTTAACTTGACTGCTTTAAAAGCTGAGTAAATTCAATGCATTTAAAGCGATTAGTTGACTATACTTTTAAAAGGTGAGTAAACGTGTTGCTTTTAAAGCGATTAATTGACTTGACTGCTTTAAAAGCTAAGTAAATTCATTCCTTTAAAAGCGATTAATTGACGATACTTTTAAAATGTGAGTAAATTTGTTGCTTTTAATGCGATTAGTTGACTTGACTGCTTTAAAAGCTGAGTAATTTCAATGCTATTAAAGCGATTAGTTGACTATACTTTAAAAAGGTGAGTAAACGTGTTGCTTTTAAAGCGATTAATTGACTTGACTGCTTTAAAAGCTGAGTAAATTCATTCCTTTAAAAGCGATTAGTTGACGATACTTTTAAAAGGTGAGTAAACGTGTTGCTTTTAAAGTGATTAGTTGACTTAGATTTTTAAAAATGAATCAATTTGTTAAAGCAATTAGTTGCTTTTGCGTATAAAAGTGTGTGAATTTGTTGCTTTTACAGTGATTATTTGACTTAGCGTTTCAAAAATTTGTAAATTTGTTGATAATTTTGAGTAATTTTGGTGCCCATTAACTTCCATAGAATTGTTTTACTATTATGATAGTTGATGGGTCCCAGCATTCCTCAAAATATCTGTTTTTTTGATCAATGATGAAATGGTTTTTATTTTTGGTGAACTATCCCTTATGGCAAAAATATTTGAACAAATCTTTCAAATATTCAAAAAAGTAAAAGTATTGTGACATTTTGTCATTTTCGTCTATGACATATTAGTTAATCGTGTTGTTTGTCGATGTAAAACTGAATACATACATCCATAAAACACTGTGTTTTATATTTAATTGATTAATTGATTTATTAGTTGATTATTTGATTGCTTTTTTACGTAATTATTTATTCACTTATTTACATGCATATTTCGTTATCTACCTGTTTACGTATTCACATACTTATTTACTTATTTATTAGTTTACTTATTTACGTTCTTATTTATTTACTTATTTATATACTTTTTAACTTATGTGTGTGCTTATTTACTTAATTATTTACTTTTATTAATTGATTTTCCTTCGGCTTAGTCTCTATGTTAGAGGTCGCCACAGTGGAATAAACCACCCATATATTTTGCTTTTTTATTTATTTACTTATTTACATACTTATTTACTTTGTTTAGTTATTTACATATTTATTTATGTACTTACTAGCTTGTTTTCTTATTTACTTGTGTGATCATTAACTTTCTTAATTGTTTATTTAATTATTTTTAACATATTTAATTAATTTATTTGCATATTTATTTATTTATTTATTTATTTATTTACTTATTTACATGCTTATTTACTTATTTATGTATGTCATTGACACCAAAAAAATAGGTAAAAGATATTTTATTTTTAAAGTTTTTAGAGCATTTAATGTGCGTTTGTTGAAAGAAATGATGTTTATTGTCTAAACCAGCCCCCTGTAACCGAATATCTCGCTGCCCTTCTGAATATTTTGGTGGCGTTCAGGACAAGCCGTCAGTTTCAGAGCTGGATCTGAGCTTATCTCGTGGCATCGGGGCGGTATCTGCATTTCAAAGCTGCTCGTGGGTATGAAAAGTTTGAGGAATGCCCTGCCATGTCCTCCTTATTTTTTGATTCACACCCTTGATATCATTCTTTCATTAAACACAGTTTATCAAACCAATAATGATACAATCATTAATTTGAATTCTCCTCAAGGAGGCAGATAACATTAGCACATGAAAAGTGAATCTTAGCGTTTGATCCCCCCTCGCAGAAACACAGACACACAAAGACACGAAGCCAGCAAGATAAGACTGTTATGAATGCCTCGCATCTCAAATTGTTTTCAACTCGTTCTTTTAAAATAGATATATTTTTCCTCTACTACTTCTTAATCTTTATTAAAACACCTTCACGTTTATGTTCCTGCCATCATGTTGGTTTACACGTGATATTCAGTGAGAAATTGTGGACAAAGCCACACCACATACACACGCAAGTCAATTTGTGGTGCTGCCGTTTTTTTTAATTTGCATATCGTTTGGTTGATCTGCAGTTGTTGACCCCTGAGGGCCCAGAAGAAGATCTGATCTTCAGTGAATATGTACATCCAATCTTCTTTCATTTTCTCCAACCCTTTCCATATCATTCTGTCTTCATATAGGTCAAAACAAAAGCCTTATCTGCAGTATTGGCCTTGTTGACACTGGGAAGGTTACATTTCTAGTAATGCCAAAGGATCTAAATATAAATATTGCTTAAGAAAGCTAATAATATCGATCTTAAAATGGTTTTAAGAAAATTTAAAACTTTCATTCTAGCCGAAATAAAACAAATGAGACTTTCTCCGGAAGAAAAAACATTTTCGTAATTTCTGTGTGGAGCTTGCATGTTCTCCTCGTGTTGGAGTGGGTTTCCTCTGGGTGGAATATAGGTGAACTGAGTAAACTTAATTGTCCGTAGTGAATGAGTGTGTATGGGTGTTTCCCAGTGATGGGTTGCAGCTGGAAGTGCATCTACTGCGTAAAACATATGCTGGATAAGTTGGCGGGTCACTCCTCTGTGGCGTCTCCTGATTAATGGAGGGACTTAAGCCTGGTTACTGCTGTTTGTGTTCCTCTGCAATGACACTTCCGAAACGCTAGCTGGCAGTAGGTGTTTATGTTCCTCTGTGTTGAGTTTCTTCGCTGGTGTTTTGTTTTTTTCTGAACGCTTCCTTAACATACAAGTGGCTCAAACTCGCTCATTTTGAGGCAGGAACCGGCGGACGTGCAACAACTTTGATCATAAGGTAAACACAAAACAAAACTTTTCATCTGGAGCTCCTTCACGGGACTCGACACTTGTAAACACTCGCTCCAATGAACTCGCGTGACTCGTCCACACTCGCCATCGCTACCAAGCTGACCAATCACAGAGCTTGCGCTACGCGTCGTTGCGCTGTGTAGTTAAATTTTTTTGAGAGGTGCACGTCAGCTATGCCGACGGCCACAGCGAGGGCTTTGCATCTATGCGTAGGCTGCGCCGTAGCATATGCGTGCACTTGACGCAGAAGGATAAATCAGCCTTAAGCCGAAAAGAAAATAAATGAACGAATGAAGCACCGTCATGCTGGTTTAAAGGTCGCGTGAAATTAAACGTTTTTTTAGATCTTAGTATCAGTATGTTAGTTTTAAATATATCTATAGTTAGCGTGCCCCAAAATATCAACAGAATTAATCTTTAGATAAATATAGATAAATATAAACATCCGAAGCTTGAAGTTTGTCACATCCGCCTAAATGGATCAACGATTTTATTGATGTTGAATTTCTCATCAACTTTTATAACCAATAAAACGCTCTCCAGTATCTGACATGCCCCGCCCCCTTCGAGACCACTCTCATTTGATGCACTTGTGCTCAACCACCCAAAATGAGAATGAAACACTATTGGCTGTTTTTTTAAAGGGGGAGGAGCTACTATATGTTCCGCCCTCTCTTCAATAAAAAATGTACATTTCAAAGCCCTTCACGGGACGTTCATTCATTCATTTTCCTTCGGCCTAGTCCTTTATTTATCAGGGGTCACCACAGCGGAATGAACCGCCAACTAATCCGGCATGTGTTTTACGCAGCGGATGTCCTTCCAGCTGCAACCCAGTACTGGGAAACACCCACACACTCTCGTATTCACACACACACTCATACACTAAAGCCAATTTACCTTATTCAACTCACCTATAGCGCATGTGTTTGGACTGTGGGGGAAACCGGAGCACCCAGAGGAAACCTACACCAACATGGGGAGAACATGCAAACTCCACACAAGAATGCCAACTGGCCCAGCCGGGACTCCAACCAGCGACCTTCTTGCTGTGAGGCGACAGTACTAACCACTGAGCTACCATGCTACCCCTTCACTGGTAGTCCTGGTTTATTTAGCCTGATTCTCGTGCAGGGAGAATATCTGTGTTTGTCTCCACTTAGTACAGTAGTGAACTTGTTTTGATGATGTTTTATTTTGCTGTCAGTCGAATTGATTTAGAAACTCTCACGCCAAGCATTTCATGAAATGATGAAGACTCTGTATATTATAGTTGATTTGTTCCTCATTTAAAGTCCACCGAGCATCCAGTGTATATCATCTGATGTGTGAAATTTTGGCAGGTAACCAATTTGGCTCGTTCAGTTTATTTCTGTCAATAAAGACGTGGATGGATTTGCTCCTATGCATCTCTGTTTACTCATATATCCCGTATCAGTTATGAGAGACAAAATATTTATTGGTGTAATGATACGTTATTATCAGATGCTGGCAGATATGCTCATTCGGAAGAGAAACAGATGGGGAACAGGGTGTTGTTGTTGTTTTAGGGTCGATGAGGGTTTTATTTTAGTGATGTGTGGATCCACTCTGGTGCATTGTTAATTATTAGCCCCCCTGAATATTTTTCCCCAATTACTGTTTAACCGAAAGAAGATTTTTTAGCACTAATCATAATAGTTTTAATAACTCATTTCTAATAACTGATTTATTTTATCTTCACCATGATGACAGTAAATAATATTTGACTATTTTTCACGATACTAGTATTCAGATTAAAGTGACATTTAAAGGCTTAACTAGGTTAATTAGGGTAAGGTTAAGGTAATTTGGTAAGTCATTGTATAACAGTGGTTTGTTCTGTAAGCAATCGAAACAAATTATTGCTAAGGGCGCTAATAATATTGACCGTAAAATGTTTTTTTTTTTATTAAAAACTGCTACACCCTTATTCCAAAATGGATTAAATTCATTTATTTCCTCATAATTCTACACATAATGACAATATAATTATTATTATTTTTTTAATTGTTGCAAATTTATAAAAAATAAAAAGCTGAAAATCACATGTACATCAGTATTCACAGCCTTTGCTTAATACTTTGTTGATGCACCTTTGGCAGCGATTACAGCCTCAAGTCTTCTTGAATATGATCCCACAAGCTTGGCACACCTGTTTTGGGGAATTTTTGCCCATTCCTCTTTGCAGTACCTCTCAAGCTCTATCAGGTTGGATGGGAAGCGACGGTGTACAGCCATTTTCAAATCTCTCCAGAGATGTTTAATAGGATTTAGGTCTGGGCTCTGGCTATGCCACTCAAGGACATTCACCGAGTTGTTGTGAAGCCACTTCATTGATATTTTAGCGGTGTGCTTTGGTCATTGTTCTGCTGGAAGATGAACCGTCTGCCCAGTCTGAGGTCAAGAGCACTCTGAAGCAGGTTTTCATTCAGGATGTCTCTGTACATCGCTGCATTCATCTTTCCCTCTATCCTGACTAGTCTTCCAGTTCCAGCTGCTGAAAAACATGATGCTGCCACCACCATGCTTCACTGTAGGGATGGTATTAGCCTGGTGATGAGCACTGCCTGGTTTTCTCCAAACGTAACGCCTGGCATTCACTCCAAAGAGTTCAATTTGAGTCTCATCAGACCAGAGAGTTTAGTTTCTGATGGTCTGAGAGTCCTTCAGATGCCTTTTGGCAAATTCCAGGAGGAGAGTGGCTTCCGTCTGGCCACTCTACCATACAGGCCTGATTGGTGGATTGCTGCACAGATGGTTGTCATTTTGTAAGGTTCTCCTCTCTCCACAGAAGAACGCTGGAGCTTAGACAGAGTGACCATCGGGTTATTGATCACCTCCCTGACTAAGCTCCTTCTCCCCTGATCACTTAACTTAGATGGCCGGCCTGCTCTAGGAAGAGTCCAGGCGGTTCCAAACATCTTCCACTTACGGATGATGGAGGCCGCTGTGCTCATTAGAACTTTCAGAGCAGCAGATTTTTTTTCTGTAACCTTCCCCAGCCTTGTGCCTCGAGACAATAGTTGTCGGTTCATTCCGCTGTGGCACCCCCTGATAATCAGGGACTAAGCCGAAAGAAAGTGAATGAATACCTAAACTCCTATGTGTGTGTGCGTGTAGGTATGTGTATTTGTGTCTTTCTAGCGGTCTTAATTAAAGTGAATATTCCGAAATGGTCCACATTCACTAAAATCTTCCATGTGATTTAGATTTTTCAGAAAGTAACACATGGAATGTCATTGGAAAACACTTAAAATAAACCCGTTAACAAACTTAATTATTGCATAATTGTATGTGATAGTCATTATATGCAAATGCTCATCACGAAGCTCAGTAAATAACACACGTTTTGCTTGCGGTTATCAGTGTGTTCATGCTGACTAGCTCTAGCTCTAATCGTAGCTGGCCGCGTCCAGTTTTCTTATGCTCAGATGAGGCGGTAATGAGAATATTCTGCGAGCATTATTCCCCCGTCTGAGAATATTTAGTTCCTGTGAAAAGCGCCGGCTGAAATAGGTCACTCTAACACCCGCGAGTGCCTCTTTAAAGAACATCGAATCCATTAAGAGAGATCTTGTTCCCTAGATTATTTTGGCCCTGTTTTGCCATGGAAATCAATTTTGAACAAGCTCTCTAGTTTTTTTTTTTTTTTGTGCTTTCACGAACCCTCTGAAGTTTGCCTTCGCGGAGGGGACTGTTCTGCAGCAGGCAAGGCAATATCAGGCTGAAGCAGTATTAAAGGAACACATGCTCATTTTAAACAGTTGAGTTTTAACATTTTTAATCCATTCAGTCAATCTCTGCGTCTGCTGGGAGCATTTTTAGCTTAGCTTAGCATAGACCATTGAATCGGATTAGACCATTAGCATCTCGCCCAAAACTGACTAAAAAGTTTTGATAATATTTCTATTTGAAAGATTATTCTGGAGTTGCATTGTGCACTAAGACTAATGGAAAATGAAAAGTTGCTATTTTCGATATGACTATGACTTGATTATTATGCTGTAATGAGAGTATCCAGTGGTCAACATTTGAAGTGGATCAAAACTTTTTATCAAAGTTACAGTATGCTAAAACTAATGTCCAACTCCCATTGCTGCTTTTTGGGTTTCACCATTTTTGAATCCATTCAGATGATTTTTGGGTCTTGCAAAAGCACTTTTAGCTTAGCTTAGCATAGATCATTGAATCGGATTGGACCATTAGCATCTCGCACAACAATTTCAAAAACAAGTTTTGATAATTTTCCTATTTAATGCTTGACATATCTGTACTCAGCCAGCGAGATGCTAATGGTCTAATCCGAATCAATGAATTATGCTAAGCTAAGCTAAAAGTGCTCCCGCCAGTCCTGAAGATCGACTGAATGGATTAAAAAATGCTACAACTCAGCTGTTTGACTCGAGGTGATTTATAAAATGAGCCTATTTTAAAAAAAAATAAAAAGGGGATTTATCATTAAGCACAATGTGTAAATAAAGATCCTTAATGTTATGTCAGAAGCTCCTGAGTAGGGCCAGACGGAATCTGCAGACATTTTTTGCTATTTCTGCGCAGAATTATGTTAAAAATCTGTGGATTTATGTGGAATCACTTTGGGAGTATCATAATTAAAAACCTAATATATGAAATAAATACATTTTTAACTTGTATTTAATGTTTACAATGTAAATCCAATTAGATCCACTTTATTTGGTAAACAAAGCAAGTGTCCTATATAATATATCTACTAAAAGATGGAAAATTTTACTTTACAAACTGTATTGTAAATAAATTATATTAATATTTTCATATTAGTCATTACTGAAATTAATTTAAAAACTGAATAAATTTAAATGTACACACATTTACACAAGTAAATAAACAGAATCAATGATGGGCTAAAAATCTGCGGAAATCTGTGCGCATAGATTCCGTGTTTGTCTACTCATGAGCACCTGTACACTGTAATACCCCACACAATCTCACGGCAATTCGTAACTTTCTAATTACGTAACGATCTAATTCGTACAATTTAGTACGATTTGCTCATCCCCCAATGACGCTTGGGTTTAGGGGTGGGGTTAGGTGCCACGCCTCCTTTTTAAAATCATACAATTTCGTACGACTGAACTCGTAGGAATTCATTTTAATTAGCCACTAAACTGACAAAACGTAAAATACTTACGTTTTCTCGTGAGATCAGGCTGTAATACCTCAATGACCCTTCATAAACCCAGGATGGCCTATTCTCAGCGCTCATTAAAGCGTCTCCGCATCTCTTTAATGTGGTCCGCACAGCACCAGAAACTTTTCCCCTCCTCGCTTTTTAACTATTTGATTTGCGTAGTGTGTTTACTTAACTATGTGAATCAATGTGGCACCTTTCTTAAAAGAACACTTTTGGGGGGGGTAGTAGGCTCATTTTACAACTCCACTAGACTTAAACAGTTGTGTTTTGCCATTTTTGAATCCATTCAGAAGATTTTCGAGTTTGCTGAAGCAGTTTTAGCTTAGCTTAGGTATTGCAAAAGCACTATTAGCGTAGCTTAGCATAGATCATTGAATTAGATTAGACCATTAGCATCTCACACAACAATTAAAATAAAAGTTTTGATAATTTCCTATTTAAAGCTTGAATACTTCTGTACTTAGCGAGCGAGATGCTAATGGTCTAATCCGATTCAATGAATTATGCTATGCTAAGCTAAAAGTGCTTTCTTAAGACCCGAAAATCAGCTGAATGTATTAAAAAATGCTACAACTCAGCTGTTTGTCTCGAGGTGATGTATAAAGTGAGCCTATTTTCAAGTGGATCATTCCTTTAACGCAATATCATCAAGCACAATGAGTAAATGATGATCCTCAATGTTATGTCAGAAGCTCACGTGCACCTGTACTCTGTAATACCTCAATGACCCTTCATAAACCCAGGATGGCCTATTCTCAGCGCTCATTAAAGCATCTCCGCATCTCTTTTAATGTGGTCCGCACAGCACCAGAAAGTTTTCCCCTCCTCGCTTTTTAACTATTTGTTCTGCACCGTGTGTTTTTTAGCAATGCAAAGCAATATGGCACCTTTCTTAAAAGAACGCTCTTCGTCCTTTGAGAAGCAGGTTCTTTTCACAACTCCACTAGACTTAAACAGTTCAGTGTTACCAATTTTCATTCCATTCAGCCGATTTTCTGGTCTTGTAGAAGCACTTTTAGCTTAGCTTAGCATAGATCATTGAATCGGATTAGACCATTAGCATCTCGCACAACAATTTACATTTTTTTTTTTGATAATTTTGCTTTAATTAAAGCTTGACACTTCTGTAGTTAGCAAGCGAGATGCTAATGGTCTAATCCGATTCCATGAATTATGCTAAGCTAAGCTAAAATTGCTCCCGCCAGTCCTGAAGATCGACTGAATGGATTAAAAAATTCTACAACTCAGCTGTTTGACTCGAGGCGATTTATTAAATGAGCTTATTTTCAAGTGGATTGTTCCTTTAACGCAATTTCATCAAGCACAATGCGTAAATGAAGATCCTCAATGTTATGTCAGAAGCTCACGTGCACCTGTACTCTGTAATACCTCAATGACCCTTCATAAACCCAGGATGGCCTATTCTCAGCGCTCATTAAAGCATCTCCGCATCTCTTTTAATGTGGTCCGCACAGCACCAGAAAGTTTTCCCCTCCTCGCTTTTTAACTATTTGTTCTGCACCGTGTGTTTTTTAACAATGCAAAGCAATATGGCACCTTTCTTAAAAGAACGCTCTTCGTCCTTTGAGAAGCAGGTTCTTTTTACAACTCCACTAGACTAAACAGTTCAGTTTTACCATTTTTCATTCCATTCAGCCGATTTTCTGGTCTTGTAGAAGCACTTTTAGCTTAGCTTAGCATAGATCATTGAATCGGATTAGACCATTAGCATCTCGCACTGCAATTTCACTATTCTTTTTCATAATTTTCCTTTAATTAAAGCTTGACACTTCTGTAGTTAGCGAGCGAGATGCTAATGGTCTAATCAGATTCAATGAATTATGCTAAGCTAAGCTAAAATTGCTCCTGTCAGTCCTGAAGATCGACTGAATGGATTAAAAAAATCTACAACTCAGCTGTTTGACTCGAAAAATAAAAAGTTGATCGTTCATTTAACGCAATTTCATCAAGCACAATGCGTAAATGAAGATCCTCAATGTTATGTCAGAATCTCACATGCACCTGTACTCTGTAATACCTCAATGACCCTTCATAAACCCAGGATGGCCTATTCTCAGCGCTCATTAAAGCGTCTCCGCATCTCTTTTAATGTGGTCCGCACAGCACCAGAAAGTTTTCCCCTCCTCGCTTTTTAACTATTTGTTCTGCGCTGTGTTTTCTTTTCCGACTATGCGAAGCAATGTGGCACCTTTCAGATATTTCGCAGGCATAATCTTCAGATAGAGGAGTATTTATTGTCAGACGGCGCACACACACTCTCATACTAATAGACGGGGTGGACTTCAAAGCGGGGAACACAAATAGACTGGCATTGTCCTGTCTCTATATCCTCTAGAGTTCAAAGCAAGAGTTTTTGAATAGCAGTGTTTCCAAAGCCTCTCTTTCAAAAACCTGCCGGGATGTAAAGCAGGTAACCTGCCATTGATACACAAGAACACACGCTCCCGCGCTCTCACTAAATATGTTCGTTTGCTAGTAAGCGCTGCATCTCCTATAATAATCACACCAGGATAATAAAACCGGCGACGAAAGTAAACACTTTATTTTTTGCCGAATAAACAGGTACTTTAGGATATCTGCAGATTAGCGACTGATGTGCGACAGACTGACAGGCATAAGAGCCAAACAGATGTCAGGAACAGGAGTGGGTTCCCTCCCTAAAGACTGATTTAATGAAGAAGCGCGGAAAGGAGAAAGAGGAGAGAGCGTAAGATGTGGAAAGAGAAGGGCTGAGAGGGGGAGAAGGAGATAAAAGAGTGAGTGGAGGACGCACATCAAAGACTTGCTAATGATGCTGGATGCCATTAGGGCTTGTAGTGGCCTTTGTTTCGGCTTCCTAACACCTGCAATTTGTTGAGGGCTTTCTATGCCCCGCTGAATTACCCACATTTGCATGAGCACTGAATACCGCCGGGATAAAAGTGGGAGATTTTACCCTCCTGCATTCGGACTTGAATGTGGGATGCAGCCAAATGTCCACGATCTCCACCAGCATGTGCGCGCACTGACGGAGATATTAGCACAGAGATAAAGACTGAAGATTTACTCCACCAGACTTTACTCTGTCCATCCGCTCTCCTTAACTTACAGATGAAGTCAAAATGATAAGCCCCCCTGCAAATTTGACAGAGCAAGGAGTTTTTCACAGTATTTGCAACACAATCTCACGGCAATTCGTAACTTTTTGATTTAGCGGCTAATTCGTAAGATCTAATTCGTACAATTTAGTACGATTTGCTCATCCCCAATGACGCTTGGGTTTAGGGGTGGGGTTAGGTGCCACGCCTCCTTTTTAAAATCGAACAAATTCGTATGACTGAACTCATAGAAATTTGTACGAATTAGCTACTAAACTGACAAAACGTAAAAAATACTTACGTTTTCTCGTGAGATAATATTTTTTTCTTCTGGAGAAAGTCTATTTATTTTATTTTGGCTTGAATAAGCAGTTTTTTTTATGTAACCATTTAAAAATCTATATTATTAGCCCCCTTAAGCAATGTTACTGTGTGTTAGCAGTGACTGAGATATTAGCACACTGTGTGTGAAATATTCAAGATTTACTCCACCAGACTTTACTCTGTCCATCCGTTCTACCTAACTTAAGTCTGTTGCCTCAACTAAGCTACACTGAAAAAATTGAGTGACATTCATTGGATTTACTCTTCTTTTTTTTAAGGTAACTGGTTGCAAACCATTCCCAGTTCTGGATTGCAGCTGGATAGGCATGCGCTGTGTAAAACATATGCTGGAATAGTTGGCGGTTCATTCCACTGTGGTCACCCTTGATAAATAAGGGACTAAAATGAATGAATGAATGAGTAATTATTAAAGCTCAAACTAATTAAATTACATACATGCTCTTCAAATGAGCCTACTGTGCAGTGTAAAAGTATATTAGGATATGGTATGCACTGTAGGATGAATAAAACGCTAGCTATGCAATTAGCCTCATCGAGAAATGTCACTTGTTACATTTTAAACGAAATAAATGTATTAAGGTGTATATTCCACCATAGAATGCTACTGAATTATATGAACAACAACAAAACAGCTCACATTTGATGAGAAAGAATGGCTGATTTCTCCTGTTAGGCTTGTAAATCTATTAGACACTTAAAAATCTCGCTGCCTAAAGTTTTTTCAGTTGAAACAAATGAACTTTTCTAGTCATTTCAACTTACGCCAATCAAACTGACTAAAAGTATGATGGTAAACTTAGTGTTTTTAGTTTAAGCCTGATTAACTTATCAAAATACAGTTGAAGTTGTTCAGAATTGTTAGCCCCCCTGTATATTTTATCCCCATTTTCTGATTTAACAGAGAGCAGATTTTTTTCAGCACATTTCTTAACCTAATAGTTTTGCCATGATGACAGTAAATAATATTTGACAAGCTATTTTAATTTTTTTTAACTAGGTTAATTAGGCTGAAGTTAAGGTAATTATGCAAATCATTGTGTTGCGATGGTTTGTTCTGTAGACTATCGAAAAAAATATATAGCTTAAGATGGCTAATAATATTGACCTTAAAATGGTGTTAAAACATTTAAAACTGCTTTTATTCTAGCCAAAATAAAACAAATAAGACTTTCTCGAGAAGAAAAAATATTATAGGAAATACTGTGAAGAATTCCTTGCTCTGTTAAACATCATTTGGGAAATATTTGAATAAGAAAATTAGGGCTAATAATTCTGACTTTGTGAGTTAAAGCAACATAAAAATATTTGTTGTCAATACACAGCATCAAACTGAATGTAAAAAGTGTGAATTAAGGGAGTGTGTTTCCAACGGTTAAAAAAAAAAAGAGTTTAAGATGAATTAGTTTGGTTGTGTAATCACGAACAACCGGCCATATGGAAGCGCATGTAGCCCATATCTCCTGAAAATGAGCTAAAGTTTCTTTTTCCTGCGGGGCTTGGATTGAGGTCTGGGGAAAATCAGAGCATGAAATTGCGATTAGCCCCTGTTGTTTGTGCAGACCAGGAATAGGCTACAGGACTTGGCATGGCCGAAGGTGTAACCTGTTTTGTTTGGCCTCGCTGAAGCCCTCCCAGATGGCGCTCGCAGCTGCCGCTGAGTAAACGCAGACCTGTTTACATTCAGCAGCAAAAACAACAAATCTGTCCCTTACTGTCAGCGCTGCGGATCGGATCATCACTGGGCATCGATTACCTTATCTAGTAGTCTTCTCTTTGTAAGCATTTGATATTTATCAGAATACGATCGACCCTCAAGGATTTCGTGATTCGGAGATTCCTGAATTTAAAGAAAAATTAAGCAAATGTCATCAAATTTTGTGGAGTTTGCCATTTTTTGCTGTTGCAGATTTCCCACACATTTTGGTTGGTCGGGACACTGTCATTTCACTTCACTTTATAGTTTTGCACTGCACAGTGAGACTTTTACAGCTACTCCTACTGCATTGCAGAGGTGTAAAGGCTCCTACACACTGGGACGCTTTTCATTTGCGTTTATCGTCAACGTTTTCGAGACGTTTTTCCGGATTCAAACCCATGCGTTTTTCATTGCTGTCGAGCAGAAGAGTATGCAGAATCACTCCTTGATGTTAGATGCCGCTACACAACTTTAAGCTTCTGACACCCGCTTGTAACACAGTGCGCTCAATGTGCGCTCGCATTGACAGTTTTGCGCTTCAGCGCCTCCAAGTGCTGTTTACTGTAACTTTATTTACTCATGAGGCGTTAAACGTCGACAGAAAACGCGAGCAAAAAGCATCCCGGTGTGCACGGGCCTTTAAGGCACGTACACATCGAGACGCATTTCGTTTTCGTTTATCGTCAGCGTTTTTCGAGACTTTTTTTCGGATTCAAACACAAGCAATTTTCAGCCTACAGTCAGTAAAACCTCTCATCTGTGTCTGTAAACTTTAGCAGCACATGTAGCCTATGTTAGACAGTAATTCCATTTATTTCCATTAATTCCAATGGGCCCTTCTTTTTCCGGCTCCTCATTTGCTTTTCCACGCTTCACTCTCACGTTTGTCAGTGTCTGACAGGATCGGGTTTCAAAAGCACGTCAATAATCAAGCGCAAGTTATTATCATCAGCTCAAGAAGTTTGTTATTTCAGATATAATGTTAGATGCGTGGCGAACTCAAGGAAGAAAGCGAAACCACTCGCACTTCAGACTGCCTCGTAAAAAATTACGAGGCACAGGGTAGATTCTGCTTTACTCCATGGCTTTGTGGCTGTTCATCAAGACGACGACAAGGTTTGTTTGAGCCCGGATCGACCATGGCTCATTATTACATGTTTATATTATTCCGCTGTAATCTCTCGCTGTGTATTTTAAACATGACAGGTTTTTAGTTTTCATTCAAGCGAATGACGTATCTCTGTAAACCAATAGCGTTCAGCTGCGCGTCTAGCTCTGCCTTTTGGTACCCTTTCTCATGTTTGGTACTCTTTCGAAAGGGTGCCGAAAAAGTGGGATGGTCATAAAAGCATACCAAACCGAACCGTACCGTACCACTCAGTGGAAACGGGCCATAAAGGTGCTTTCACACCTACACTTGTTTTTCAGAACCTCTCTCGTTTGCCCAGTTAGCGTGATTTGTTTGGCATATGTGAATCCAGCAATCACGCTCAGATCCGCGCCAAAACAATCGCTCCGAGATCGCTTGAATAAAGTGGAATGAAACGAACTCTGGAGCGGATCGATATTAGTGAGAAAGCAATATGATCCGAGCCCGGTTATATTACAGTGTTTTATGGATATGTAATAGGCATACGGCTATTTAACTTTTTCAATGTTTATTTTAGTTTTAGCTACTGTAATACGTCAATTTAACCTGAATGAAAATGAGAAATGTTTACTTGGCATCAAGCCGAAACTAAAATAGTTTTATTTTAGTATTATTTTATTTCAGTAATCTCTCAGGTCTGCTCTGAAGATTCAGAAGAGGTCTGTCAATTCACATACTAGTTTTATAAAACCTTTTTTTTGAAGACTAAATAAACTAAGCTGCCGTCTACATTTACATTACAGCTTTATTATCGTATGCACATCAATGTTGACTAATGTAAGTCTATGTGCATTTCTCAAATATTAGGAGAAACATTTGAGATAGCACAGCTGAGAACTCAATCAAGTCTCTTTATCTATTAAAAAAAGGAGCTTTGAGCAAATCCTCCGGGTTTTGTGTATTTCTCGGCTCTGTTTTCCACCATTTGATAAGCAATATCACTAATTCCATTTGGCCTCCCATTGTTTAATATTAATTTGCACATGAAATTGTTTGTCGACAAAAGTTTCTAGTGAAATCCGAATGCTAATCATCTCACTCTTCTGCGCTTGAAAACATTTGATTAATTCCACAACAAAGAGAGTCTGGATCGTCCCAAGGACAAACATCTGCAACAGGGGCTTGAAAAAACCCTGTCAAGCGGAATCTAAAATGAGTCAATAGCTATGTTTCCATCCACCTATAAAAAAAATCAGTTAATGGAAACACCAAGATGTGCATCAATTTTGATAATGTGCCTAACAAACATACGCATAATTTAAAATAAACTTTTTATTCGATAAGAAAAGATGCGCACAAACTAAGATAGAAACACTTTTACCGAACAAATTCCAGCATGTGCATTAAAAAAGTCATGTGATTTTGTTATAAGAGATCATTTGATGATAAGAATGTGTTTGAATAGACAAATCAGCAGGCTGAACACGTTGTAAAACATCTGAAATGTTGCTTTAGTCATTCTAAAACGCCTTAACCATTTCAGTATTAGTGTTATTATATTATCAATGACCTCCAGAACTGTTAAGAGCGTCTGCGCTCTGCGCCTCATGGCTTCAAATGCTACAACGTGCTCATTACGTGTCGGGATTGCCTTCTGAGGTGCAAGTCATTTATCAAATAAAGAAAAGATTCACACAGCTTCTCCTACCACAGCAAATTCCGTTTTTACTGTTGATATTTGGCGCCAGTTAATCAGGAGGTGACGATTTTGTTCCCTTTGACTTGTTGGGTGTAAACGGCTGCTTTATTCGCACGTCTTCGATGTGATATTCCAGTTTTGAGCATGAATTTAATTCGCATTTTTGGATGGAAACATAGCTAGTGAGTATATTTACATGGACACCAATACTTTTATCATGCACTCTCAGAAATAATGGTACAGGAGCTGACACTGAGGCAGTACCTTTTCAAAAGGTACATATTTGTACCCAAAGAGTTCATAGTGGTACCTCAAAGGTGCATATTAGTGCCCAAATGTACCTAAAAAGTACCTTTTGAGATACCATTAAGTATCACAAATATGTACCTTTTAAAAAAGGTACTGCCCCAGTGACAGCTCCTGTACCTTTCTTTCTGAGAGTGTGTAAACAGCTATTTTTTATGACCTTAATCCAGCTAAAGTCATAATCGAACTAAACAGAAATGGAATTAAGACATGTGGAGTATCCATATTTTAGTGGCATTATTGAAGTGCAGTAATAGACAGTTAAACACCACAATCAAACTGTTACCATTTTGTATATTGTGCGACAGACACTGCAGTTGTCAGGTGTTTTGAGTTCAAACAAATAAGAATGGCACATTTTTGGTGCACGTGGGAAATTATGACTAAGCTGAGAATTCTGGAAGAAATGGACATTATGAAATGTCTTGACTTTGAAGTGATAATGAATGAAAAGTTAGTAAATTAAATGGCAGCGGTGGCTGGAGAATTTGTATCTGTTTGCATGCATAGTGTGAGAAATTAACAGTTAAATTTGTCCAAAACTAGCATCGAATGCTGTCAAACTGATGTAAATCAAATAGGAGCATGAAAGGAACATCATGTCAACACCTTAATCATATTATTGTCTTATTCAGATTACGATTACTGATGTTCATATAAACGTAGTCAATATCTGTGAACTAGATGTTCTGGCCCCTTTGTATAATCCTAAAGCTCTGAGGCTGGAGGAAGCCAGACGTGACCTCAACAATTACCCCAGGCCTGCGGGAACAGAGCGGGTCAGATCTACACTGCCACACACACACAGCGGCGAGAGGGTGTTAAACTCTTATGTGCTGTTGAGAGGGTTTTCATCCACTCTGAGGTAATTTTGAGGCTTAATTTGGCCACAACTTTTTCTGTTTCAGCAAATTTAGTGCTTTTTGTCAACAAATCTTATTTTGAGGCATATTTTAGGGAAAATGCTTTGACATTTTTAAAAAATCTAGCAATACACTCAAATTGACTACCCTTTCATTATGTTTGGGGCTGTTTTTGCCTCATTGACGTTCATTATAATGACTATTTGATTTCAAAGCCATGACACCATATAATCATTCATCCTTATTTTGTCCACCATTGGACGTTGGACGTTGTTGCCATATGGCAACATATCATAAAGTACCTTAAATTATTTCCAAAAATGTTTACAGCACTTCAAGTTAAGCCATTCTAAGAAAAGAAAAACAGTCAATGTCTTTAATAGATCTATTATAATACCTGCAGTAGAGTTAATGGCGCCAACTGATGATCAACAGTAAAAATTTTAACTTTTACTACTTCCCAACTGGGAAAACCACCTACAATCAAATGCATGATTATATGGTGTCATGGCTTTGCAATGAGAAAAATGTAGTTATAATGGAAGTCAATGGGGCAAAAACAGCCACCAACATAACGAAATGGTAGTCAATTTGAACAGTACACAAGGGTTAAGGGCGACCCTCTCTTCATGTGCTGACCCTGGTCCCATCAGCGCACCGCTCTGCCGCTGCCTTTAAACATCCAGCCCTCCAAAGCAGACCGGATCACGTTTCAGGGGAAAATGCTGGAAATTAGCGAGAGCAGAGTCAGGCTACGCGGCGCGGAGGGCAGAACACAATGGCAGCTTTCTGTCAGGCAGGAACTTCAAAGAGCCGCTGAGTGACTCCTCTGAGTTGGACTTTGTTGTAGATCACTGAGGAAATTCACAGATGTTTTCTCATACGAGACACCATTACAGAGGCTCTGCTACACGCTAGCCTCCAGCATTTCTCCAGCTCTCTCCTGCTCTTGTGTGCCAGACAGATGTGGAACCCCTTTTTTCTCATTTCTTTTTTCGTCTTGATTTTTTTCTTCTGCTGTCTGTCCAAAAGAACATGAAAAGTTAGACACGGCTCTCTCTCTGACCTGTCCGAAAGAAGCTTTCTATATATCTATAAGAATATAAAAGGAATCAAGAATCTCACTCTCGATGCTTTTATCTGGAACTCGTAGACAGTGCTGTGATCCTGTCGAGAGACGTCCATTACACCAGTTGGGTGAACTTTTGTAGATTAGAATGATATTCTTACCGCATTTAGATATATTTGATAAAGCTCCATTGTGAAGCTCTTCCGATAAAGCCTTTTCTACACATTGCTGAAAATGCTATTGTATGCCATCTATCCAGCCTGATCTCACGAGGACACGTAACTATTTTACTAATTTGTAAAAAATCCGTAAAAGTTCAGTCGTACGAAAATGTATGGGTTTTAAAAGGAGGCGTGGCACCAAACCCCACCCCTAAACCCAACCGTCATTGGGTGATGAGACATCTGAGAACGTATGAATTCATACAGATTAGCCAATAAATGAAAAAGTTACGAATTGACGCGAGATAGCATAGCATCTATCACATGCTAGATGTCTTACAATTGATGCCATGAATTTTGTAATTGGTTTTATCAACGCAATGTATAACTTTTTGACTTAGTGGCTAATTCGTATGAAATTGTATGATCTCGTTCATACATTTTCGGACAATTTGCTCATCCCCCAATGACGCTTGGGTTTAGGGGTGAGGTTTGGAACACACCTACTTTAAAAAAATGAATGAAATTGGATAAATTCCTACAAATTAGCCATTTGTTAACAATGCGTAAAATAAGTTACATTTCCTCGTGAGATTGGATTTTTCCATTTTAAAAAAGTCAACTGTAAACATTTTTATTATGATAATTAGTATTATGACATTTTAAATACCAAATTGTGTTATTGTTGGTTTATTTATTTATTTATTTTTTGGCTAAGTTTGCCCCTCAGACATATTTTATCCATTAAAGTTGAGTGAACGTTTGAAGATTTGACTAATATTTTGATCGCATTTAGAATTATTTGATAAAGCTCTCTAGTGAAGCTCTTCCGATAAAGCCTTCTCTACACATTGCTGAAGATGCAATTTTATACCATCTCTCCAGCTTGATCTCATGAGGACACGTAACTACTTTACTAATTAATAAACATAAGTAAAAGTTCAGTTGCACGAAAAAGTAGTTTTTTTAAAAGGAGGGTGGCACCAAACCCCACCCCTAAACCCAACCGTCATTGGGTGATGAGCAAATGTACATCTGAGAACGTATGAATTCATACAAATTAACCAATAAATGAAAAAGTTACGAATTGCCGCTTGATAGCATAGCGTCTATCACATGCCTTCTGTCTTACAATTGATTCCATGAGTTTTGTAATTGGTTTTATCAATGCAATGTATAACTTTTTGACTTAGTGGCTAATTCGTATGAAATTGTATGATCTCGTTCATACGTTTTAGGACGATTTGCTCATGCCCCAATGACGCTTGGGTTTAGGGGTGAGGTTTGGAACACACCTACTTAAAAGAAATGAATAAAATTGGATAAATTCCTACAAATTAGCCATTTGTTAACAATGCGTAAAATAAGTTACATTTCCTCGTGAGATTGGATTTTTCCATTTTAAAGAAGTCAACTGTAAACATTTTTATTATGATATTTAGTATTATGACATTTTAAATACCAAATTGTGTTATTGTTGGTTAATTTATTTTTTGCTAAGTTTCCCCCTCAGACGTATTTTATCCATTAAAGTTGAGTGAACGTTTGAAGATTTGACTAATATTTTGATCGCATTTAGAATTATTTGATAAAGCTCTCTAGTGAAGCTCTTCTGATAAAGCCTTCTCTACACATTGCTGAAGATGCGATTTTATACCATCTCTCCAGCTTGATCTCATGAGGACACGTAACTACTTTACTAATTGGTAAACATAAGTAAAAGTTCAGTTGTACGAAAATGTGCGTTTTTTTAAAAGGAGGCGTGGCACCAAACCACACCCCTAAACCCAACCGTCATTAGGGGATGAGCAAATCATACTAAAATGTAAGAGTAAGATTGTACAAATTCATACGAATTAACCGCTAGATCAAAAGTTACCTTATGTCTTACAATTGATGCCATCAATTTTGTAATTGATTTTATCAACGCAATGTATAACTTTTTGACTTAGTAGCTAATTTGAATGAAATTGTATGATCTCGTTCATACATTTTAGGACGATTTGCTCATCCCCCAATGACGTTTGTGTTTAGGGGTGGGGTTTGGAACACACCTACTAAAAAAAATGAATAAAATTGGATAAATTCCTACAAATTAGCCATTTGTTAACAATGCGTAAAATAAGTTACATTTCCTCGTGAGATTGGATTTTTCCATTTTAAAAAAGTCAACTGTAAACATTTTTATTATGATTATTAGTATTATGACATTTTAAATACCAAATTGTGTTATTGTTGGTTTGTTTTTTTTTTGTTTGTTTTTTTTTGCTAAGTTTGCCCCTCAGACGTATTTTATCCATTGAAGTTGGGTGAACGTTTGTAGATTTGACTAATATTTTGATCGCATTTAGAATTATTAGATAAAGCTCTCTAGTGAAGCTCTTCCGATAAAGCCTTCTCTACACATTGCTGAAGATGCAATTTTATACCATCTCTCCAGCTTGATTTTTTGAGGACACGTAACTACTTTACTAATTGGTAAACATAAGTAAAAGTTCAGTCGTACGAAAATGTACGCTTTTTAAAAGGAGGCATGGCACCAAACCACACCCCTAAACCCAACCGTCATTAGGGGATGAGCAAATCATACTAAAATGTAAGAGTAAGATTGTACAAATTCATACGAATTAGCCACTAAATCAAAAGTTTTCCGGTAAACAAGAGTAACTGTAAATGTTTCATAAAATTTCAATTAATTGTGAGGGGGTTTCTTTTCCCGGAAGCTCTATATTACCATTTATATGGTGCATGACCAGCCTGATCTCACAAGGAAACGTAACTATTTTGCATTTTGTTGGCTTAGTGGCTAATTCGTTATGAATTGCTGTGAGATAGAGTTGGCATGACCCATAAAAACCTTACAACTTTTTTTTTTTTGTATTTCATGTAAGTTAAGAAATAAAATAATTAACTGTACTGTACCTTTAAATTTTCTGACTACTAAACTGTACAGTATCTCTCATGCAACGCATTCGTTTTTACATATACATTTTATGTAATTGCTGATTATTAATCACCCTCTCTTTTCTTTCTTTCTTTCTTTTACAGATTGCCTTCTCCAGTCTTTTGCTACGGAATGTGCTGTACATATAACGTAATGAAGGAAAATTATTTATGTACACAATACTTTCCCAGTATTTGGAATTTATGTATTTATTATGATATGCTCATCAGTTTTCTTGTACAATAAAAGGGAAATAAATACCTATTATGGTTAATTAATTAAGGACTCTCTATGGCAGCCTGCTAATATTTAAAATCATTTTGCCAAACATGATTAGGTGAGTGATGACTTATTCTCTGTGCTCATTTTATTTATTTATTTACTTGAATTTATTTAATGAAAGACATTTTACGATTGTTGGTCTAGTGAGTTTATTGGACCAGCTACAAAATAAAGTTTGAACATCCTTATTGGAGAAACAAAATTCGTCAAACGGCTCTCTTAATTTTATTAAATTACTGGTCAAGCTACAGGAACGAAGAGCTTAACTTTTTTTAAGAAAGCATTCTGGAAATAATCTCTCTTTTAAATGGCATGTCGTGAGTTTGGATGAAGTGTTAGTTTTGTACAGTGTTTGGGGTTCTCAATCCAATTCAACCGGATGTTTTGTACCACAATCTCAGAAATAAAGTCAGCAATATCATGTTTGTCATTTATTTTGTGCACATAACATTTAAAACCCTTTTTATGCACTATGTAATACCCTGAATGTGGGTTACCATGAGTTAGTTCACCAAAATTGTAAATTCTGTTATTAATTACTTACCCTCGCATCATTCCTTTGATGGCAACCTGATTTAGGACATGTTCCTGGATTAACATCTATGTTGATCCTGAAACAACATTCCAATCAGCCAATCAGAATTAAGGGATTCGTCTACAGTTTATGCTAAGTTTAGGTTTACGGTTAGGTTTATGCACTTCTACATGATTGTGATCCGACTATTATACAGTTATGGTTGGGTTTAGGGGTAGGGATTACATTTTTGAACAAAAATTATGTTCCAGGATCAAAATAGATGGTTATCCAGGATCGCATCGTACTTGGCAAAATCACGACGTGCTTCACTTGAGCCCTTTGTTCATCAGCAGAACATAAGTGAAGATATTTTAGATGTAATCTAAGAGCTCCCTCATCCTCCGTAGACAGCGATGGTCACTAGGCATTCAAGAAATCCAGAAAAGGAACCAAAAACATCCCAGGTGACTTCAGTGGTTCAACTGCAATCAAGCGAAGCTCCATGAACACTTTTGCGCACCAAAAAAGAACAAAACTGTAAATTTGACTTTGTTCACCTGTGTCTTCTATCTTCTATTCCATGTCGGGTTATTACAGGCATTACACAGCAGACATCTTGACATCAAAACATCTAAAAATGGAAATCAATTCGACGTCAAAACATTGATGTCCATCTGACATCCACACATCTGCTGCGTAAAACATGTGCTGGATAGGTTGGTGGTTCATTCCACTGTGGTGACCCCGGATTAATAAAGGGACTAAGCCGTAAAGAAAATGAATGAATGAATGTAATGGGGAATATGGCGGATGAAGCCCGGCCTTCTAGTACAGGAGCCAATCAGTGATCAATATAGACTGAGGATTCTCCAGGGGACGGGTTCAGCCCAGACATGAGTTTCTGCAGATTTTGTGGGATTCAAACATTTAGATATGAAACTAAAGAGACAGTTATTGTTTAATTTTATTTGTGATTCCTAATATGAAGTTTAATCAGAAGCTTGTCAAGCAATTTTGGAGAATTTGATGTTTCCCCATTCAAACCGAATGCCCAAGCATACTGCTCGAGAGGTGTTTCAAATATGGCCACTGAGTGAAATGACTTGCCTTACAGGGATTTTGACTTTAATCACTCTTTGTTGCCATGGTATTATGGAGCATCTGAGCTGAGATACCTTCATAGGGATCAATGCGGAGATTCGACTGTCACTGGGGTCATCTGCTTTCCACTTCTTCATGACCACCACAGCATCTGCTCAGGATACGGCCTGGTCCAGGATTATGGATTACTGACTCGGATTGCATTTTTGTTTATTATGTTGTTTTGACATCCAGGTGTTCACTAGACATGACATATTAGCCATTCGTCAGCAGCACAACATGCAATGGTAGTATTGCTTTAGGTACCTTAATGCAGGGGTTTTCAAACTTTTAGGACACATGCCCCCTCAAATTTGTCCAATTTCATTCAACACTATCTCACAACAATTTATAACTTTTTGATTTAGTGGCTAATTAGTATGAATTTGTCTGATCACATTCGTACAATTTAGTATGATTTGCTTATGCTCCAATGACGGTTGGCTTTAGAGGCAGGGTTTGGTGCCGCGCCTCCTTTTAAAAATCGTACGTTTTCGTACACCAGAATTTGTACAAATTAGCCACTAAACTGACAAAACGTAAAATAGTTATGTTTACTCATGAGATGAGGCTGCTTTCTGTGTATGAAGAATGAAAGAGCTCTCGAATTCTTCTTCTAAAATATCTTTACTTGTGTTCTGAAGATGAACAGAGGTCTCATGGAATTGAAATGACATGCGGGTGAGTAATTAATAACAGAATTTTTAAATTTCTTAGTTAATTTTTGCTTGAACTAAGACTTTTTAATAGCCTTGTTCGCACCCAAGATTATATCATTATCGAGTTTCTAGTTCAGGAGAGAGAAAGATGTAACAGTATACACCTTATAATTAGAAGTGACGGTTAAACAGAAAAGCAGAACTGTGTCCCCTTGCGATTCCCAGTGGACGGCAGGAAAAACTTGAGATCTCCTCCCAGCGGGAATCCCCTCCTTCCCCCATTACTATGAGAAACCTTAATCCCATCAAAAGAGCTGATCTGCTTCAACATCAGCCCCTCCAAACTTCTGCAAAGGGACAGTTTAAAAGTCATAGATTAGAGACATCGCTCTGTGGGTGTTTACTCGTCTTGTTTTTCCTGAAGCTGGACTGATATGTCAGTTTACTTGCCTGCAAAACTCTGAAAGTGTTGAACACCTCCTGCTTTGAAGCTCTTCTGATTTCTCATTTACCATCCTTCATCTGGGACTGCGGTAATATTTGCGAAGGTGTCGTATTTGTTGTTGCTCTGAAAGCTTCACTGGTTCGGGGTGGAGCTGAGGGAGGAGATCTGGGAAATGTTCAGACTTTCTCCTAAGAGAGGATCTCCTCCTCTTCCAGCCTGTGAATCCCACGACTACGACACCAGCATCATCATCATTATCATGTCACTTTCGCGCACTGATGGCATCTAAATGAAATGCCTTTTCAACCCTGTAAACAATAAGCAAAGGTTTGGTCTTTTTTTGTCATGTGTCACTGACACTGGATGACAAAAGCGTATGTTTTATATTTCACATGTCATTTTTTTGGAAATATCCATGCAAAGATACATTGAACACACTCAAAAAAAATGACATTTGGTGTTTGTTCAAACTACTTATTTAAAATGAGCTGAAGCAATTCTTGAGTTTTTTGGGGGAGACAACGTAATTGTTTCATGTTAAATCCACTTAAATTTGCAAAAGCTAATAAGTTAACTTAATTCCTTCATGTTTTCCCAACATAAATTGATTGTGTGGTATATTTTATAATGTATGTCAAAATTACAGATTTTTATTTTATGCGAAAATCAAGATAATTTGTACATTTTCTACTCTAAATATATCAAAACTCAATTTTTACTTAGTCGTGTGCATTGCTAGGAACTATTGATTCAAACTACTTGTTTCAAATGAGCTGAAACAACACAATTTTTGAGTTTTTTGGTGGACAAAATTGTTTTATGTTTAATCCACTTAAATTTATAAAAACTAATGGGTTAACTTAATTCCTTCATGTTGTCCCAACACAAATGAAATTGTGTTTAAAGACAACTTTCATAAATGAAGAAAAAGACAAATTCATAAATGATTTTTAATTTTTTTACTTTTAAGTTACTTTTTATATTGAAAATGCGTCATTTTGTGTGTGTTTTTCACCAAATCAGTGATCTTATTTATTAATTTGGCAATTAAAAAGCTAAAATCCTGTAATTTCCTAAACAATTTCGTAGTTTAAGATCAGGACTGAGGTTGATTAACAGGTTTATGCAAATTTCTTTGGAAAAAATATTAATCTAATACATTTTTACAGTTAAATTCAGTGGATGTTTTCATCCCGAACATAACAAAGGGGTATTGAATTTGCCCAGAGTCTATTGTTGAGCTTTTAAAATATGTGACAAAATAAGATTTGTCACCAAAAATCATTCTGCTAGCTGAAACACAGAAAAAGTTGGCCAAATTAAGACACAAAATCACCCCAGAGTGGATGAAAACATCCCCAACAGCACATAAGGGTTAATTGTCTTTACAAATTCACGTAGATTGAACAAAACACAATTAAGTAGTCCCAAAAAAAACTGAAGAATTGTGTTGATTCAGCTCATTTTAAATGAGTAGTTTAAACAAGCATGAAAAAATTTGTGACATAAAAAAGTAAATTTTGTGTTTACAGAATTGACGCAAGAATCGAAGCAAAAAATGAAAAATTTTTACAAAATCTGTAATTTTAGAACACAAAACACTTATTTATGTATTCATCTCTCGTCTATTTCATGACTGTTATGTTTTTAACAAAGCCAATCGAGAAACAGTGTGCGTGACAAATTCAGTCACTAAAGTTAAATAGCATGACATGCAAACTACATGTGAACTTTACACCGAGTCAAACGACTCCTTCCTCTTGAAGTTAACTGGCATAGACCAAGTTGTTTTTACAAATAAAACAACATAAAACAATTAAGTTGTCCCAAAAAACTGAAGAATTGTGTTAATTCAGCTCATTTTAAATAAGTAGTTTGAACAAGCACCAAAAAAAATCTTTTTTTTTTGAGTGAGGATTGTTTTTTTTTGAGTCCAACGGTTCTTGACAAAAAAAAACAAAACATTTTTGTGTGTTCACAAAATTGACACAAGAATCGAAGCAAAAAATGACATAATTTTTTGACAAAATCAGTAGTTTTAGCACACAAAACACGTATTTATGAATTAATCTCTCGTCCATTCAACGACTGTAAATCAGTTAGTAAGTGTGACCAAATCATTCATTTATTCATTTTCTTTTCAGCTTAGTCCCTTTATTAATCTGGGGTTGCCACAGCGGAATGAACCGCCAACTTATCCAGCAGATGTTTTACGCAGCAGATGCCCTTCCTGCTGCAACCGATCACTGGGAAACACACACTCATTCACACACATACACTACGGACAATTTAGCCTGCCAAATTCACCTATACCATATGTGTTTGGACTTGTTGGGGAAACCTGAGCACCCAGAGGAAACCCACGCGAACACGGGAGAACATGCAAACTCCACACAGAAACGCCAAAGCTCGAACTAGTGACTCATTCCTCTTGAAGTTATCTGGCATAGATTTAATTGTTTTTACATATTTAAGTTGATTAAACAAAATAATTAAGTGTCCCAAAAAACTGAAGAATTGTGTTGATTCAGCTCGTTTAAATGAGTGGTTTGAACAAGCAGAAAAAAAAAAGTGAGGATTTTGCGAGCCCAACAGTTATTGACATAAAAAAACTACTTATTACGTGTTCACAAAATTGATGATTTTGGCATGATTTTTGACAAAATGTATAATTTTAGCACACAAAACACATATTTATGAATGCGTCTCTCGTCTATTTTATGACTGTTATATTGTTAACAAAGCCAATCTATGAAACAGCTTGTAAGTGTGACCAATTCAGTCACTAATGTTAAATCACAGGACACGCAAACTACGTGTGAACTTTACACCGAGTCAAATGACTCCTTCCTCTTGAAGTTATCTGGCATAGGTTGTTTTTAAAAATTTACATTGATTGAACATAAAACAATTAAGTTATCCCAAAAAACTGAAGAATTGTGTTGATTCATCTCATTTTAAATAAGTAGTTTGAACAAGCAGGGGGGAAATAATTTTTAAGTGAGGATTTTGTGTGTCCAACAATTCTTGACATAGAAATTAGAAATTTGTGTGCGTTTATAAAATTGACGCAAGAATTGAAGCAAAAAGTGCTATAACTTTTGTCAAAAATAGTAATTTTAGAACACAAAACACATATTTATGAATTCATTTCTCGTGTATTTAATGACTGTTATATTTTAACAAAGCCAATCTGTGAAACAGCTTGTAAGTGTGACCAATTCAGTTCCTAATGTTAAATCGCGGGACACGCAAACTAAGTGTGAACTTTACACCGAGTCAAACAACTCCTTCCTCTTGAAGTTATCTGGCATAGATTTAATTGTTTTTACATATTTAAGTTGATTAAACAAAATAATCAATTGTCCCAGAAAACTGAAGAATTGTGTTGATTCAGCTCATTTAAATGAGTGGTTTGAACAAGCAGAAAACAAATACTAAGGATTTTGTGAGCCCAACAGTTATTGACATAAAAAAACTACTTATTACGTGTTCACAAAATTGATGATTTTGGCATGATTTATGACAAAATGTATAATTTTAGCGCACAAAACACATATTTATGAATTCATCTCTCGTCTATTTAATGACTGTTATATTTTAACAAAGCCAATCTGTGAAATAGCTTTTAAGTGTGACCAATTCAGTCACTAATGTTAAATCACAGGACACGCAAACTACGTGTGAACTTTACACCGAGTCAAATGACTCCTTCCTCTTGAAGTTAGGTTGTTTTTACACATTTACATTGATTGAACATTAAACAATTAAGTTATCCCCAAAAAAACTGAAGAATTGCGTTGATTCATCTCATTTTAAATAAGTAGTTTAAACAAGCAGGGGAAAAATAATTTTTAATTGAGGATTTTTAAGTCCAACAGTTCTTGACATAGAAATTAGAAATTGTTGTGCGTTCATAAAATTGACGCAAGAATCGAAGCAAAAAGTGCTATATTTTTTGTCAAAATAAGTAATTTTAGAACACAAAACACATATTTATGAATTCATCTCTCGTCTATTTAATGACTGTTATATTTTAACAAAGCCAATCTGTGAAACAGCTTGTAAGTGTGACCAATTCAGTCACTAATGTTAAATCACAGGACACGCAAACTACGTGTGAACTTTACACCGAGTCAAATGACTTCTTCCTCTTGAAGATGTCTGGCATAGGTTGTTTTTAAAAATGTACATTGATTGAACATTAAACAATTAAGTTATCCCAAAAAACTGAAGAATTGCGTTGATTCAGCTCAATTTTAAATAAGTAGTTTAAACAAGCAGGGGGGGAATTATTTTGAAGTGAGGTTTTTTGTCCAACAGTTCTTGACATAGAAATTAGAAGTTTTTGTGCGTTCATAAAATTGACGCAAGAATCGAAGCAAAAAGTGCTATAACTTTTGTCAAAATAAGTAATTTTAGAACACAAAACACATATTTATGAATTAATTTCTCGTCTATTTAATGACTGTTATATTTTAACAAAGCCAATCTATGAAACAGCTTGTAAGTGTGACCAATTCAGTTAATAATGTTAAATCGAGGGACACGCAAACTAAGTGTGAACTTTACACCAAGTCAAACGACTCCTTACTCTTGAAGTTATCTGGCATATATATACATATAAGCCTGTCGGAGATCTCTGGAGATAACACACACAGTCGCATTGTCGCACAACAAATCCTTAATTACAGAAAGGGGGATCGGGTGACTCCGGCATCCAATAGCGGGGGTCTCCAGGCGGGCGAAGGGGGTCTTTGATCAAGAAAATCCAATTATTTGTGTATATACATTTCCCACATAGTGATTACTTCATTAATTGTCCCGCCTTTATCCCCACCCGTCCCATCCCCCCCTAATAATCAGCCCTTTTATCCAGACCAACAAACACACCATAGGAGCTTTGTGTGGATTCAGAGGATTTGCTTCCCCCTCTCAAAGAGCCGCTCTTCTTTGATGATTGGGCAGCGGCGAACTTCAAAGTCATAAATCTCACTCCTGACTGGCTGGCGGCCCACCAAAGTCCTTATCAAATCCAAAGAAGTGATCCTTCACTCCCTCAGATAGTCCGGGGATCGCTGGAGGAGAGGAAGCCGCGACAAGACCTTCAAGTCTTGCTGAACATTTCTTCGCGTTTTTTCTTGTGTGGAGGGGCTGCTTTTTTAAAACGCGGGAAGCTTGAGGAACTCGAGGAAGCGTTGCCATGGCAGCTGTGGCTGTGCTGAGGAACGACACACTACAGGCGTTTCTGCAGGTTGGTCGAAAGTTTGCGATTTTGGTGAAAATGTGCTTCGCGAGACGCTCATACCGCGAATAAAGCAGATTTTGAGGTTTTGTTTAAGACTGGTTGTTTTAAAATACACGAAGAGTTGATAACCATCCGTCTGTTGTTATTATTTGACGACTTTTTTATTTAAATATGTTTACATATTGAATGTACAGCCGTTAATAAGCCCGCGAGAACTGTGAGGAGGATTTCATCTTAACTACGTCTAAATTTAATTGAAAGTTATTGAGTTTCAAATCAACTGGAAGCTTATTGTAAAGTGTTACCCATTAAGTAATTGTAAATTCAAGTTGAATGTTTTATATTCAGTGTAACTTACAGCAAACGTGTGACTGCGATGGCTGTGAGGAGGATTTCATCTTAACTACATTTAATTTTGAGTGAAAGTTATTCTAATTCGGTTTTCAGTTACTTCATGCTGGAATTTTGAGTTAAAATGTGTATTATATAGCATTAATTGGTCATAGTTTACCATCAATGAACAACAAATAAGTGCATTGTTCAATCTTTGTTCATATCAGTAAATACATTAGTAATGGAACCTCATTGTGAAGTGTTACCCATTAAATAATGATAAATTCAAGTTGAACGTTTCATATTCAATGTCCAGCAAACGAGTAACTGTGAGAAGGATTTCATCTTACCTAGGTTTAATTTTAAGTGAGAGTTATTAGTGAAAGTTTTCTTATTCAATTTTCAGTTACTTCATGCTGCAATTGTAAGTCAAAATGTGTATAATATAGCATTAATTAGTCAGACTTTACAGTAATGTGTCATTAGTTAATGTATCTACTCTTCAACATTTACTAAATTGTTGAAATCTAAATGCTTGTTAACACTGAGTTATCATCAACTTTCAATGAACAACTGTATGTCTAATGTTAACAAAGATGTACAAATACGTGTATTGTTCAATTTTCGTTCATTTCAGTAAATACGGTAACTAATGGAAGCTTATTGTAAAGTGAAACCCATTAAATAATTATAAATTCAAGTTAATAAGTTGAATGTTTCATATTCAATGTAACTTACAGCAAATGTGTGACTGCGAAAACTGTGAGGAGGATTTCATCGTAAATAAGTTTAATATTTAGTGAGAGTTATTAGTGAGTGTTTACTAATTTGATTTTCAGTTACAGTAGCTTTATTAATTAAAGTGGTACTTGTTGCTTCATGCTGGAATTTTACGTTAAAATGTGTATGTAAAGCGCTAATTGGTCTGAGTTTACATTAAGGTTTCATTAGTTAATTTATTTACTAATAATGAGCAATACTGTTCAACATTTACTAAATTATTGAAATCTAAATGCTTGTTAACATCAGTTAATGCACTGTGAGTTAACACGAACTAACAATGAACAGCTGTATTTTAAGTAACTAACGTTAACAAAGATGTACAAATGCCGTAATAAATGTATTGTTCGTTGTTTTTTGTAAGTAAATGCATTAACTAATGGAACCTTACTGTAAAGTGTATACATTCAAGTTGTGATGTTTTAAGCAGTGCTTCAGTGGCAGAGTTTCACATTTTATCCACTTTTTTGCTAAATAATATCTAGCAAACACATTTAAGCAGTGCATCCTAACTAATCCATATGCAAACAAGCAGTTCTCTTCTAGTTTGTTCAGTGGCTCATTTCAAAATCATATATATTATCATTATATATATATATATATATATACACACATAACGATTCGTCTGCTTTATAATCTCTTTAAAATAAAGTTAAATTTCATTCCATATTTTGTTAAACCAGATCTGTCAAAAGTTTCCCAAAACGTTGAAGCTGTTTTTTCTCAAACATCTGTCACGTTTGATTGTTTAAACACAGCTCTCTCCTCTGCTCCAGGATCGCACTCCAAACTCCTCTCCAGAAAACAGCAAACATTCTCCTCTGGCACTTTTAGCAGCGACGTGTAACCGGATCGGTCACCACCACGGATCCACTCCCACGGACTTTATTCAAGTTCCCTACGACACCACCCTCGGCTCGCCGTCACGGATTTTCCACCCATGGAGTAATGAGGCCAATCATCAATCCACGCTTTCCAGCAACCCTTCCTTTGGACTATCCTCCAAATCTCACCTGCAGAGCTCCTACGCGTCCCACCATGAGCTCCCGCTGACCCCTCCGGCAGATCCTACATATCCGTATGATTTCTCTCCGGTTAAGATGTTGCCATGTTCAATGCAGTCCTTGCAGTCCACCTGCCCGCCGACTTATGTACCTGCGGTTACCTACGCAGCACCTGCCCCCATCCCTCCAGCCATGCCTAGTTTTGTCCCGGGACACTCAGGCCTGGTTCATCAGCAGCAGAGACAGCTATCCCCAAATCCAGGGGAGGATATACCATGGTGGAGCCTTCAGCAAGGGAATCCCGTCACTCACTCGGTGCACCCACACCGATTCCCCATCCAAAGGGGCTTAGTATTGGGACACACAGATTTTGCGCAGTATCAAACTCAAATCGCAGCCTTGTTGCACACCAAATCTCCGCTGGCTACTGCCAGGCGCTGCCGGAGATGCAGATGTCCGAACTGTCAGTCGTCCAGCTCTAGCGATGAGCCCGGAAAGAAGAAACAGCACATCTGCCACATTCCTGGATGCGGGAAGGTTTATGGTAAAACGTCCCACCTGAAGGCGCACCTGCGCTGGCACTCAGGAGAGAGACCCTTCGTCTGTAACTGGCTCTTCTGCGGGAAGAGTTTCACCCGGTCAGATGAGTTACAGCGGCACCTGCGGACGCACACCGGCGAAAAACGCTTTGTGTGTCCAGACTGCTGTAAGAGGTTCATGAGGAGCGACCATTTGGCCAAACATGTCAAGACGCACCAGAACAAGAAGAGCAAAAGTCATGACAAAACCTCCGATTATGTGAAAAGAGAAGATCTGAGACCCGTGTAGAAGACTCAGATGACCACATAGACTAGTGCAATATCAACTTCAGGATCCTAATCAAGTGGAAGAGAAAAACTAAATGTTTTAGTGCTGGGCAAAGATTAATCGCGATTAAATCGCATCCAACATAAGTTTATTTTGACATAATATTCAATTCAAGTTTATTTGTATAGCGCTTTTCTCAATAATTATCGTTTCAAAGCAGCTTTACAAAGGTATGTTATTATATTATTATTACGTATATGTGACACACTCACACATACATAGAAACAAAACTATACAAAACAATTTTGTTTTATAGATATTTAAATTCATATATAATGTATATCATTATAATCTATTTATTAATTATTAAAATATAAACAAACATTTTCTCAAATATACACTTGCATGTGTGCATTTATATATACTTAATAAATACACACAATACCGGGGCGGACTAGGACAGTATTTTCATCTGGGAAAGTTAATGTACAGCAGGTGTGCGGCGATCGGCAAGTTAAGAGGGGAGGGCAGGCTAGATTAACCATCAGGCTACCAGAAAATGTCCAGGTGCTCCCTATGGGCATTCCACCCCTGTACAGTACACATACTTAAATTATGTCAAAACTTTTATCTTGGAATGCGATTAATCTTTGCCCGGCACAAATTTTTCTTTTAATCAAAAAAACATTTGTTCGACTTGACTGGGAGGTTGTTTGTTTTTGGGGGCTTGTAAATAAAATTTTCAAGTCTTTCTCAGTTCCTAAAGGAACCCTTGGGGGGGAGGCGGACGAGCTTCCCGTCCCTGAGCTACTCAAAACGTTAACAAGTTCAAGCTTGTGTTAAAGATCTGTCTTCGGTGGAAGATTTCGTTACTCTGTAAATATATATCGATAGCTTTTGTTGAATGAAAGTGTCAGTCTTTCGCTCCTTGTGGGGTGTTTTTAGCATGCTATAATTGGAAAAAATCTGTTTAACTCTGGACACTGTGTAAAAAAAATAAAGATTATGACCTGTACATGCGCATTCATACAGAAGGGAGGCGGAGATATTCAAAGTACATAGATTTATTTTTTTGAAGAGGAGAAATGCTTATTAAATGGATGTCAACGTTCGAGTTTTGTAGTGTGTGTGTGTGTGAGAGAGAGAGACGCTGGACAGAGAAACGGTGAAACTCTGTCTGTGATTGTGTGAAACGTCCCGAATGAAGCACTGTGAGATCCATCAGTTGTTAGGATATGTAGAGTTCTTATGTTCAGTTCAAAGGACAGGTTTTTTTATATACATTATATGGTTTTAAGAACAGTCAGCAAAAAATGACAATAAAGCAAACATTAACAGACATCAGTGGCATTCTGCTTTTATTTATTTTAATTAATGTAATCAGTATTTGATGACAATTGTTGGATGAAAAATAACTGCACACTGTAAAAACCGCTGGCTTCCACACAATTGAATTGTGTTGGGGCAACATGAAGGAATTAAGTTAGCTTTTTAGTTTTTACAAATTTAAGTGGATTGAACATAAAACTATTAAGTTGCCCCCCCCCCCCCAAAAAAAAAAAAACCCAATGAATTGTGTTGTTTAAGCTCATTTTAAATAAGTTTAGTGAATTATTAAAGTCCAAAGTTGTGCTCGTTAACATTAGACTGTGAAAAAAATACTGGTTGCCTTAAATATTTAAGCTGAATCAAATTAACCTTATGCGTCCATTGAACTTATATTATGTTAAACTGACTTGCGTCACTTATAAAATTAGGTTAGAGCATGATTAACTTTTATAAGTTACAATATACACTAAGTTTAATAAGTTACAATGAGCTAAAAACATAGGCTGTCAGGACTAATTGATCATATATATACTTTACTTGGATTATTTAATGTTAATGAAGCTGAATAAACACTGTACACTGCAAATAAATGCTTTACTTACTACAGTTTTTGTCTTGTTTCTAGTCCATATATATAAAAAATACTTAAATCAAGAAGCAGTTTCTATAGAGATGTAAAAATGCAATGTTTTTTTAACAAAAAGTTGTTTTTTTCCTGTAAATAAGTTAAATAATCTGCTAATGGTGTACGCAAAATAATACTTTCTAGGTTTGAAATAATATTATTTGACTTTCCCAATTTGCAGATTATTCTGCTTGTTTTAACTTAATTTTGACGTATTATTTTGGCAATATTTTTACTTGTAATAAATGCTTCTTGATTTAAGAATTTGTTAGATGTTTGGACTACAAACAGTAATTTTTTGTGTGTAATGAATCCATTATTGATTGTTTGTTCATGTTACTAAAAACATTAAGAAAATTAACTAATAGATCTTTCTTGTAAACTGTTAAATGAGCAATATCACACTCGTAGCAGTGTGATATGGCTTTATATTGGCACTGGTATATATGCATGAGAATATACAGCCATATCGCACTGCTACGAGTGTCATATTACAATTATACAACAGTTTGATGGTATAATCGTGTATATAAAAAAGAAAATCAAACATGGAGAGGCTCAAAAATCCTTTTGTATGAGGAACTACTTTCTTCCGCCGTTCATTCACATCTGCAGCTGATGTCAGAACAGCAGAAACCGTTGCTTGAAAAGACGTCACTATAATGCTAGTATTGGAAGGATTCTCTAGCGTAATGTCTAACATGATGACAAAACAGGTGATTTTGCTCACATTTTAAGATTATAAGGCTGAACGTCATGAAATGCCATCAGTCTACAGAGATTTCCCAGTATTTCTCTGTTGTAATTGGGAGTTCACAACAATTAACCCTGAAAAACCCAAAGCAAAGCAAACTCTACCAGATGGTATAAATATCGCACTACAACATACAAAAGAGAGAGACCTATTTTATAATAGTTTGATCAGATGTGGTTTAAAATTTACGCCGAGCTTTTCTCCTCCAAGGGCTTATTATGCGATCTCTGTCGCCATCTTGTGGATAGACAATGTCAACCATCTTTGCTTTGCTCAGTATGACAGGCTGATGGGCGCAGACGTGCTTAAATGATAAATATTTAAAACAGGCATCAGATTTGAGAACCAGATAGAACTGTTTTAAAATAATATATAACCACATCCTATCTGTATCCTATTAATCTTTGTATCTGAGTGTTTTGCTTTATATAAAAATCCCCAAATCAAAACTTTTATTCCTTCACAGGAAAAAAAGTTTCTCTTAATGCATCTAAAGTTGATATATTACGACTATCTCTGTGACATCATTAGAAAAATGAAATATCACTACTGTACTGTTGTGCTCCAATCTGCTCCATTCATTCATTCATTTTCCTTCAGCTTAGTCTATATTTCAGAGGTTGCCACAGTGGAATGAACCACCAACTATTCTAGCATATGATTTACACAGTGGATGCCCTTCCAGCCTCAACCCAGTACTGGGAAACACCCATACACTCTCCATTCACACACACACATATACACTACGTGCAATTTTGTTTATTCCGTTCAACTATAGTGCATGTCTCTGAACTGTGGAGGAAACTGGAGGGGATCTGAATGTAATGAACTGCCAACTTATTCAGCATAGGTTTTACACAACGCATGCCCTTCCAGCTGCAACCTAGTACTGGGAAACACTCATACACACTCATACACGACGGCCAATTTAGTTTATTCAGTTCCCCTATAGCGCATGTGTTTGGACTGTGGGGAAAACCGGAGCACCCGGAGGTAACCCACGCCAAAACGGGGAGAACATGCAAACTCCACAAAGAAATGGCAACTGACCCAGCCAGGACTTGAACCAGTGACCTTCTTGCTGTGAGGTGACAGTGCTAACCACTGAGCTACCGCGTCGCCCTAGAATGATGTTTATAATTAAAATAAATTTACTTTTGCTGCTTGTTCAAACTACTTATAGACAATTAGTCGAAACAACACAATCCTTAAGTTGATTTTGGGACAACCTAATTGTTTTATGTTTAATCCACTTAAATTTGTAAAAAACAATTAAGTTAACTTAATCGATTTGTGTTTGGAAAACATGAAGGAATTGTGTGGAACCCAAAGTTTTAACTATGTAATTAGTCAAAATTATACTAGCAATTCTAAAAACAAGCATTGCTCGTCAAAATTAGACTGTTTAAAATAGGTTTGTTTGAATGATAGTTGTAAGGAGGGTTTTTACCCAACACAGGCTCATTCTGAAAACAGCATTTTCGTAGCAATACATTTCTGGAGATTGCAAATTATGTACTTAGGTACTTATGTCTGCATTTCGTCTTTAAAACGAGACGGTGTTGCTTTTCGTGCTTACCAGCTGCCCGATAACCTCCATATGAACAGCTTTCCTGCTGTTACCAGTTCGTCCAGTGGCTCGCCGCGGATGTCAATGAACTTGTGATACAAAAAGTTCACCGTGATGATGAGATTTGAGTCTGGTGAAGAACGGTTCCAGAAAGCAGGTAAAACAAAAATTTAAAAAATTTCTTTTATTTTTTGAAAGATTTATAATATTTTGGAACAGTAAACATGACAGGCTAAATAATTTAAATGAATCATTGACTTTGGCTGTCTTTGTTTAAAAAACACTGATTTCTTTACAATTTAAAACAGCATCTTTGGATATCTTTTTCTGCTGGAGATACTGTTGTCGGCGACGCAGTGGCGCAGCAGGTAGTGCTGTCGCCTCACAACAAGAAGGTCGCTGGTTCGAGCCTTGGCTGGGTCAGTTGGTGTTTCTGTGTGGAGTTTGCATGTTCTCCCTGCGTTTGCGTGGGTTTTCTCCGGGTGCTTCGGTTTACCCTACAGTCCAAAGACATGCAGTACAGGTGAATTAGGAAGGCTAAATTGTCTGTGGTGAATGAGTGTGTATGGGTGTTTCCCAGAGATGGGTTGCGGCTGGAAGGGCATACGCTGCATAAAACAAATGCTGGATAAGTTGGCGGTTCATTCCGCTGTGGCAACCCAGGATTAATAAAGGGACTAAGCCAGAAAGAAAATGAATGAATGAAGATACTGTTGTCCTAAAAACCTTATACCTTAGGAACGGTATTACAGAAAATGTTAGCGGTTTTAAAATCTTGATTTTTCCAAACCGTGGTACGCAGTAGCTCCACTTTTTAAAAGATGCCCTGGGGCATTCCAGCCAATCCCAGGGCACGTCGCCGCTGTAATTAGGGCGGGGCCTGGGGAGAGTAGAAATGAGAGAGACACACACACCTGCAAACGCAACACCCCCACCCATAAAAGTCAAAAGCACATCAGAGAAACAAACAATATCAGCATTCACAATAATTTCCTGTAGCCTTCTTGTGGTGGATGTCAATGTTAAAACTCTGGACCACTAATCACCACCTCATTAGTCTATGGTTGAAGTTGGTCCTGCAACAGGTAAGTTGCTACCAGCATGTTTTCCGTGTTGACGTGGGTTTCCTCCAGGTGATCCAGGTTCCCCCTCAGTCCAAAGACATGCGGTATAGGTGAATTGAATGAACTAAATTGTTTGTAGTGTATGTATGTGAATGTGAGAGTGGATGGGTGTTTCCCAGTACTGGGTTGCAGCTGTAAGGATATCCGCTGTGTAAAACCTATGCTGGATAAGTTCATTCAGTTCTGTCGATCCCTGATAAATAAAGGGATTAAGCCGAAGGAAAATGAATGAATGAAGTTGCTACCACTCACATATATCTCAAAGTGCTGGAGGTCAAGAAGTAATCTTAGGGCCTCTTTCTCTATCGTGCTGTAATGCTGTTGTATCTTTGAAAATGTACACACAGGGTTGTCAACCTCCTGGATCAGCACCCAGTGTGCATCTACCTCAATTGTAAAGGGGTGAGTAAAGTCAGGGGCAGAGAGAACTGGGGCACTACACAAAAGATCTTTGGCAGCACTGAAAGCAGTCAAATTTTTGGTCCCACACAAAATCTTTGGACCCACTTAACAAGTCAGTGACAGGGGAAACAACTGAGAAGTATTTACAGAAACTCTTGTAGTATCACATCACGCCCAAGAACTGACGTAATTGTTATTTGTTGATGGGAGCAGGGACATTACCTATAGCCTTCACTTTGGATTCAACCGGGCGCACGTATCCTTTTCCGACCTGCTTCCCTAAGTAACTGACCACTGCTTTAGAGAACTCACATTTTTTTACAAATTTTTTAAGGTTAATGAGGCTTCAGCCAAGTGGGTGAACACTAAACGCAGTGTGTTCATGTGGTCATTCCAAGATTTAGAATAAATCACAACATCATCATGATATGCCTCGCAGTTTGTAACACCTGATTATACTTTCTGCATCAACCTCTGAAAAGTTGCTGGAGCGTTTCACATCGCAAAGGCCATAACAGTGTATTGCACAAAGTTATCTGGTCTTACAAATGAGGAAATATCTGATGAACACTGCGTCAGTGGCACCTGCCAGTAACCTTTAATTAAATCAAGCGTTGTCACAAATGAACCAACGCGATTTTCTGTAATCCGTACAGAATCTGTACAAGCCGTCCAGCTTAGAGACAAGCAGGCATGGGGAGCTCCACAGACTGCAGCTGTAAATCGCTAGACCATTTGTAAGCAAGTAATCGTGGGGGCTCATCCGGAATATGTTTCAAGGGGATGAACTGAAAAAAGTGACAGACCCAGCTGGGATTTACTCAACATTGGGTCATTCTAAAAGCGTGGCCCTATACACATTTCTTGAGATCACGAATAATGTAGCCAGAGCTGTGTGTGGCTGTATTTCATCTTTAAAATGAACTCTACAGGGCGGTGTGATGCTATTCCTTTTCACGCTTACCTGCATGTGGATGGCTTTTCCGCTGTTACCAGTTTGCCCAGTAGCTTGAAACAAATGTTGGTAGACTTGAAATGCAGAGTGGAGTTGACCATGACGATGGGGTTCGATTCTGGTGAAGAATGGTTCCAGAAAGCAGGTTAGACAAAAACAGAAGCCAAACAAAAGAACAAATAAAAAACAAACAAGTAAATAACAGAGTGAGAATGAGGTAAAAAAAAAAAGTGGTAAAAATCAGACGAGGGCTTTTCTTTTTCTGAATTGCTTTTTAAAACACTGCGGTTGGGTTTAGAGAAGTGGATGGGCACTGGTCAATCAGTGCTTTTTAAAACACTATGGGTTGGGTTTAGGGAAGGGGTAGGATGGGGAAATCAGTCAGTTGGTCAGTCAGTCAGTCAGTCGACAGCAGTCTCTGGTGGACTTACGTGAGGAGAGCAGGTGCGAATGGTTCTCGCGATAGAAATTTGAGATCTCAAAAAGCATACACAGTGGCCTTTGGCTCATTCACGAAAACAAAAACTGCAAAAAAGTACCGCCAAGGATGTATTTGGCGCTCTCCAGAAATGTATATGGTGTATATATTCAGAATGAGCCTGGGTTGGACTTGTGACCCGTTTCCACTGAGTAGTACAGTTCGGTACGGTATGGATCAATACGGGTCACCTTTATTCTGACTTGTTGCACGAGCGAGTGACGTATCTCTGTAAACCAATAGCGCTCAGCTGCGCGTCTAGCTCTGCCTTTTGGTACCCTTTTGTTGTGCTAGGTACCCTTTGCAATTGGGGTACGTAAAAAGTGGTAAAGCGGTTCGCATTTAGGTACCTTTTGACAATGGAAATGGCCATAAAAGTACCACTCACTGTAAACAGGCAATTACTGTGCAGTGACTATTGGTCAGTGAAATTGTAAGGGACCTGAAAGGTAAGTGTTTTGTTTATTTTCACACCCAGATTACACGACTCCTTTGTCTTTTGGGTGGTGTGGTGGATGAAAGTAAAGACCAGGGGATGGGATATGGGTGGGATCTCCATGCCACCCCTAGCAACAGAATGCTGCCCTGGGCGATCGCACATATCTCTCCCATCGTCCTGGGAGAGAGCCCTGTGCTCATAAGATCCTCAAGCCCGGGGCTCCCTCCCAGCAGAGGGGAGTTTGAGCTCAGGTAGATCTTGAGAACTTCCCTGCTGTAGTAGCTAATAAACAGATAGTGATTGCTCTTAAGCGATAACTTACTAGGAGCATGTCTATGGTGCCGATTTGGATTAGTCAATTCACTTAGGTTGCATGTTTCTGGACGGTGGGAGGAAACCGGGGAACCCGGGGGAAATTCATGTGAGCACGGGGAGAACATGTAAACTCCGCACAGAAATGTCGGCTGACTTGTAAGGACTATAACCAGTGACATTCTTGCTGTGAGGCAACAGTGCTAACCACTAGGCTACTGTGCCACCCATCTAGGAAAGGAGGAGGAGTAGGGGTGGAAGGGGGCATTCTTCAAAACGAAGATGGCTGTTATATTGAACTTAGGGTATTCATAGTGGCTTAGGAATCGTCTGATTGGTGAATCATAAATGGGACCAGCCGCAAGCAATCATAAGCACGTGATCCTCTCAAAATTAGTTCAACTCAATTTAATATTATATCGTCGTATATCGACATGAATTTCTACACACAATTAAAACATCTTTTATTGAAAATTTTTAGTTTTATACAGGTATGAGGTACACATTTGTAACTTTTTAGGTATTAATATGTACCTTTAAGGACCTGTTAGGAACAAAAATGTACCCCTTAAAAAGATATCGCCCCAGAGACAGACCTTATACCTTTATTTCTGAGAGTGTAATGAAAATACATTCGCAATCCTTCATTTTACTTTTTAATTGTCAAAACGAGGTCAAAATAAATCGGAAATAAGAATATTATAAAATAAATATAGCTATTCAGGCCCTTTTAGTAGGCTTATGATAAAAAAGGACAACATAACACAAATAGCCTACGTCAACTTTATTTTTGTTGGTTTTTATTGTTGTTATTCAGATCAAAATCTGCACTTTTTGCGAGAATTTGCATCGCGTTTTCTATTTGTGTTTGCGTCTCAAGTATTTGCAACATGTCAAATGTTGCGGGTGTTTTTTTTGTTTGTTTATTTGTTTTTACGCTGTTTTCTTAAGCTACAGCGCGTTAAACTCTCTCGGCCACCGAACAAATGTCCCTTTATGAGGTGACAAACCACTTACCGAAGGATCTGCCTTTTCAGCTCCTATAAGTGAGCTGTGTGAATGTGGTGAATCCCCCTGGGCTGCTGGTTTTGTGGTCCGGCTATCACAGCAGCACATGTGGCTCTGATGGAGGGGCTGCTGCAGGGAGTGTGTGCGTGTGTGTGTGTGTATGTGTGTGTGTGTGTGTTTAAGCCTCACCGTGACCTGATCTGAATGCCACACTCTGATCTGCCTTTGATGTCAGTCTGTTGAAAGTCTGGCAGAATCAGTCATTTAGACACACATACTTAAGCATGCATACTTCAAATCTAACACGTGCTTGTTTATTTTAGAGTATTAAGGGTGGAAAATAAATAAATAAATATGTATTTCCCCTCACAAGCCCTACAGTAGCTGAGCATCAAAGGTTGTTCTGGGTGTAAGAGCATCGTTTACGGGATTGAGTCGAGAGATTAATACATTTTTGCCTCGTTTTCTGCTTCTTCTTTCCTTTATTTTCATTACAACACATTCTGTTGAACACTGAGGAGTCGAATGTTGTCGTATATTGTTGTTTGACTGCCTACTTGCTTTTCAAAAGTGCTTACTACTTAAAAAACTCACATTTTTATTAAAACATTTCAATATAAAACCAAAAAAAACGTTTTTTAAATGTTATTTTCAGCTTTAATTGATAGGACAGTAGAGACAGGAAAGTGTGAGAAGAGGACAGAGAGGGCAAGGATCAGCAGGCAGGAATTGAACTCAGGTCACCATGAACACCAGAATGCCATGTGTCAATGCACTAACCACTACACCATTGGCACAAAGGAAAACCGTTTTTAAAGGGACAGTTTACCCAAAAATGAAAATATACCAACACAATCTCACGGCAATTCGTAACTTTTTGATTTAGTGGCTAATTCGTATGAATTCGTACGATCTAATTTGTACATTTTCATACGATTTGCTCATCCCACTATGACAGTTGGGTTTAGGGGTGGGGTTAGATGCCACGCCTCCTTTTTAAAATCGTATAATTTTGTACGACTGAACTCGTACGAATTCGTACGAATTAGCCACTAAACTGACAAAACGTCAAATACTTACGTTTTCTCGTGAGATCAGGCTGAAATATACTCACTATTTACTCATGCAAATTTCTTTTTTCTGTTGAACACAAGCACCAATGTTTTGAAGAAAGCTGAAAAGCATTGCCTTCCATAGTAGGAAAAACAAATACTATGGAAGTAAATAGTTACAGGTTTCCAGCTTTCTTCAAAATATTGTCTTTTGTGTTCAGCGGAAGAAACAAACACGGTTTGAAACAAGTAAAATTGAGTAAATGATGACAGAATTTTCTTCATTGGGTGAACTATCCCATTATGCCGAATGAAAATAACCTTGGATGCCTTTTAAACTCACACTACATTAAACCGACTTAAAATAAATCAATTAAATCATTACTAACTCAGTTATAATTAACATAAAAAACATGTTGTCATGACTTATTGATCAGATAATGTTTATATAGTGTTGGAAACACTTTGGTTTAGACCAGAGAAGACTAACGTAGGGCCCATGGGCCAAAGTTGGCCCTTTGTAACCTTTGATTTGGCCCACTATCCCATCTGAGAAGAGGGTTGGGGGGAATGGGAGTTGGGGGTCATTTCTAATTTGACGTAACCTTTTTTTTTTTTTTTTTTTATTAGTGATCTACAACAAAAAAAAAGCAAACTAAGATGTAAACGAATCAGATTTAAAAAAAAAAATGTAAACAATGTCATTCAAAAGAGAGGACTATGTATATAGGTAAACAAGTCAAGCCAAAAACTAGTGTAAATCTATTATAAATGAGATTATTATTTACTGTAATAAGTACATTATTAAATGATAAAGAATTTTGTATTAGTTCATATACAGAAACGCTTTCTAGTTATTTTTAAATATTATTAAATAAATTAGGAAGTTACCCAAAATGACAACTATATTTACCTTCGGCCCACTAGCCTTAATCAAGGTTGGTTTTTGACCCTTCATAAGAAAAAGTTTGGCCACCCCTGGTTTAGACTATAAACTAGTAGCTTAATACCTGCCTTAATATATAGTCTGTTTATTAGTACTTATAAAGTACATATTCAGCATGATTATTCTACATCCCTTATCCTACCTAATACCTAAATCTACCTGCCTTAATAACTATTAATAAGCAGTAAATTATGACTTTTTCTAGGCTAAAGCCATTGTTATTGGGTTGTTAATGGCAGAATTGTTCCTTAAAGTAAAGTGTGACCCAACATTGTTATCTATAAATGCATTTTATGGATTTAAAAATAGTATTTTGCATTAAAAAGTGTGCTGTCTTCTGATCAACAGGCTAAAGCAATGGTTAGCCAGTCAGAATTTAGAGCCTTGACTTTTATAATTCAAACTTTAATTGTTTTAATTGTAAATATTAGTAAAATGTGGTGAAATTGAAGAAATCACACAAGTTACCCAGTGAAAATCAACCATTAAACATGTTGTTATTGCGTTTATAACATGAACAATCAGTGAACAATACATTTATTACAGAATTTATTCGTCTTTTGGTAACTTTTAATTTACATAACGCATTAGTAAATGTTAAACTGTGGTTAATAAATGCTGCACAAATTGTTTATTAGCGTAATTAATACATGATCTAATATTAAACAGCAGCCCATCATTGTAAAGTGTTACCAAAATAGCTTCATGTATTTATATATTGCGACATTAATTACATCTATTAATTAATTCTATCACTAAATAATCTTAAAGCTACAAATTTAGCAATAACATCATCACTGGGTTTATGATTTTCACTTAAAAACTGAGTTCTTGTCTCAATAATTACGCCTACAAATGATCATAAAGTATAGAATAGGATACAGCCTATAAATCAATAAATAAGTATGTTTATATTTATATTTTGCTCGACATTTATTTGATGTACGGGTTTTACATTCGTGATGGCTTAATTTGCATGCAGAAAGCTGCCACTAGTTCCTAAATGTGTTTAGCGTACAGCAGCTAATATTCCAGCGCCATCTTGTGTCGACGTGTATGTTGGAGATTAAATTAATTCAGTCAAAAATGAAAATTATGTCATCTTAAATTCACCCTTTGTTTGTTCCAATCCTGTTTGAGATTCTTTCTTCTGATTGACACAAAGGAGGAAACTGAAGAATGTTGGCGGGGAAAAAAGCTATTGACTTCCATAGTATGTTTGTCGCGTTTTCTTTCTATTTATTTTGCAGGGACAATGTACATTATGACATGGTATGCTATGCTAACTTTTTCGGTAGTACTTTGGTAATCAATGGGCTTCGGTGAATCAAATTTATGAATGTATTTAATTCAATAATAAAATATATGTCCTAAGTTTTCAGTGTTTTGGTGGATATTTAGTGACTATTTTAGAGGTTACTGTAGGTCGAACTAAACCAATTATGTGTCTAATGTGTCTTTTTCTAGGCTACATGCAGATATAAACACCTATTTTACAAGAAAAATGTTTTGAGAATACTTAAGATGTCTATAGGTGCCAGTTTCAGACTGTTGAACGATATTTTCCAAGCATTGATTGATGCGATTATGCATGCACAATGGTATGTACCATTATGGGGGGGTCAACTTTTTCGGTAGTAGTTTGGTTATCAGTGGCCTTCAGTGAATCAAATTTATAAATATTTTAAATTACATGTAACTTATTCATAAAATATATACGTTTCCAATGTTTTGGGGGATATTTAGTCCCTATTTTAGAGGTTACTGTAGGTTAAACTATACCAATTATGTGTCTAATGTGTATTTTTCTAGGCTACATGCAGATATAAACAACTATCTTACAGGAAACGTGTTTTGTGAATACTTGAGATGTCTATCTGAGCTCTAGAACTGCCAGTTTCAGACTGTTGAACCATATTTTTCCCAGCATTGATTGATGCGTGATTATGCATTCACAATGGTATGAACGATTATTGGTAGGTCAAAATAGGCATATCTGTATTATTCATTTTTAATTATTAATATTTAAGGTATAGATCAGAGATCAGAGAAAGCTATTTCTTACTATTAAAGAACTGACCCCCATACATCTTGTTGTAATGTCCTTCAGGAGCGATCACACGCTAATTAGGGAGGTCAATCCCCCCCAAACCCTTCTGTAATTCGCACCCAGCATATAATATTACACCATCCTAAATGCCTGCTTTTTTCCCAATGGTCTTCAGAATATCTTGTTTTGTGATCAACAGAGGAAAGAAACTCATAAAACTTTAACGTTTGAGTGTGTGTAAATGGCATCCCTTTTAAAAGTCACTGTTTCTTCTCTAGCCTTGAAATATCATAGCTTTTACTCTCTATTTATCTATGTTAAGCTTCCTGATACAGTATACGTTGTAAATCGCTATAGAAAGATGAATTGAATTGAATTGAATCACACGAATAGTTTATTGAGGCGGTTCATTCCGCTGTGTCGACCCTTGATAAATAAGGGACTAAGCCGAAGAAAAATGAAAAAATGCGTGCTGCACAACACGAAACACTAAACTAGTCATCTGAAGAATAGGAACCTTAAACAGAAAATGGTTCTATACATGAGGTTTAATGTTTTTACTTTTAAAGAACACATCTCTTTTATCAGTGAACCGCGGAGGTTTGATGAATGCTTGGTGTGTTTTTTAGCTGGAGATCCTCGCAGAGGGAGCTGTCCAGTGCTGAAACACTGTCCGACATGTCATATTAAACTAGAATCTATCTATTTTGATGAATTCAGTCGTTTCAAGTCACTCAAAGGACATTTAGGCGGAAATAATGTTTAAAATAACTCTATCGGCTTAATCTGAAACGGGAAGGAGCACCGCATATGGCAAGCCGTTTTGACATTTAATGAATAGCCCGTACTAGTATCTATTTCCATGTTACGAGTGCTTATTTTTTCAGATAATATATGTTCCATTAAGTACTATTACTTATTCATTAGTAGTGCTTATTAAATACATACTGGTACCAATTCCTTATACACTGTAAAAATTAGTAATTTTAGGGTTTATTTCCAGCAGCTGGGGTGCCAGGAAAAAAGTAAAATAACAGCTGTTAAATTACAGAAATTTACCATAAATAATGGACATTGAATTACAGTAATTTACCATAAATAATGGACATTAAATTACAGTAATTTACCATAAATAATGAACATTAAATTACAGTAATTTACCATAAATAATGGACATTAAATTACAGAAATTTACCATAAATAATGGACATTGAATTACAGTAATTTACCATAAATAATGGACATTAAATTACAGAAATTTACCATAAATAATGGACATTAAATTACAGAAATTTACCATAAATAATGGACATTAAATTACAGAAATTTACCATAAATATTGGACATTGAATTACAGTAATTTACCATAAATAATGGACATTAAATTACAGTAATTTACCATAAATAATGGACATTAAATTACAGTAATTTACCATAAATAATGGACATTAAATTACAGTAATTTACCATAAATAATGGACATTAAATTACAGTAATTTACCATAAATAATGGACATTGAATTACAGAAATTTACCATAAATAATGGACATTGAATTACAGAAATTTACCATAAATAATGGACATTGAATTACAGTAATTTACCATAAATAATGGACATTAAATTACAGAAATTTACCATAAATAATGGACATTGAATTACAGTAATTTACCATAAATAATGGACATTGAATTACAGAAATTTACCATAAATAATGGACATTGAATTACAGTAATTTACCATAAATAATGGACATTGAATTACAGAAATTTACCATAAATAATGGACATTGAATTACAGTAATTTACCATAAATAATGGACATTGAATTACAGAAATTTACCATAAATAATGGAAATTGAATTACAGAAATTTACCATAAATAATGGACATTGAATTACAGAAATTTACCATAAATAATGGACATTGAATTACAGTAATTTACCATAAATAATGGACATTAAATTACAGAAATTTACCATAAATAATGGACATTGAATTACAGTAATTTACCATAAATAATGGACATTGAATTACAGAAATTTACCATAAATAATGGACATTGAATTACAGTAATTTACCATAAATAATGGACATTAAATTACAGAAATTTACCATAAATAATGGACATTAAATTACAGTAATTTACCATAAATAATGGACATTAAATTACAGAAATTTACCATAAATAATGGACATTGAATTACAGTAATTTACCATAAATAATGGACATTAAATTACAGAAATTTACCATAAATAATGGACATTGAATTACAGTAATTTACCATAAATAATGGACATTAAATTACAGTAATTTACCATAAATAATGGACATTAAATTACAGTAATTTACCATAAATAATGGACATTAAATTACAGCAATTTACCATAAATAATGGACATTAAATTACAGTAATTTACCATAAATAATGGACATTAAATCACAGCAATTTACCATAAATAATGGACATTAAATTACAGAAATCTACCATAAATAATGGACATTAAATTACAGAAATTTACCATAAATAATGGACATTAAATTACAGTAATTTACCATAAATAATGGACATTAAATTACAGCAATTTACCATAAATAATGGACATTAAATTACAGTAATTTACCATAAATAATGGACATTAAATTACAGTAATTTACCATAAATAATGGACATGAAATTACACAAATTTACCAAAAATAATGGACATTAAATTACAGTAATTTACCATAAATAATGGACATTAAATTACAGTAATTTACCATAAATAATGGACATTAAATTACAGTAATTTACCATAAATAATGGACATTAAATTACAGTAATTTACCATAAATAATGGACATTAAATTACAGTAATTTACCATAAATAATGGACATGAAATTACACAAATTTACCATAAATAATGGACATGAAATTACACAAATTTACCATAAATAATGGACATTAAATTACAGTAATTTACCATAAATAATGGACATTAAATTACAGAAATTTACCATAAATAATGGACATTAAATTACAGTAATTTACCATAAATAATGGACATTAAATTACAGTAATTTACCATAAATAATGGACATGAAATTACACAAATTTACCATAAATAATGGACATTAAATTACAGAAATTTGCCATTAATAATGGACAATAAATTACAGAAATTTCCTTAATTTTTAATTTCTGGTAAATTTCTGTAATTCAACCAGCTATTTTACAGTAAATTTCTGTAATTTAACGGCCATTATTTTACTTATTCTTAATAAACCGTAAAATTACTGATTTTTTTACAGTGTAGTCAAAACTGAATAGTTGATAACTCAATGACAGATCCCATATAAATCAATGGAAATTTTGACATTTGTTACTAGTAACAACAGAATAGTTACTAGTCACTATTAAAATAAGTACTAGTATCTAATAAATAAGAACTAGTATCTATAAGCACCAGTACTTAATGGAAAAGATACTAGCATCTAAAAAATAACTATGCTAGTGATATGAACATGTACTCGTGTGTGCACAAGGTTTACTATTAGGCTACATTAATTGAACGCTTGCTGCCACCATGTGGAATTTTCTAATAACAACACTCTAAACTGCTTTAATGTCCACATTTTAGGATGTAAAACTTCTCAGACTTTTCTTTTCAAGGTTAAGACGCATCGTCTTCCCGTTTACATAACGATCTAACACCCAATACGCATCTCACTAATGCATATTCTGGATGAATTCACGAACAAGGCCTAACATTTTGTGTTCTGCGAGCTCATCTGTGCCTGATATCTCAAGGTCAGGGTGACACAGATAGTCCTCTCACTGGCTCTGGAGCAGCGTGTAATGTGTTGCGTTGTGTCAAACTTATAAAGTGTTTGCTCGCCATTTGCTTCCTCCTTTAAAGGCACAAAGTCCTGCGGGATTGCGCCAGAGCTGTCGATCTGCTGGAGCTGAAGCTTCTGGAGAGACGAGGAGAGATGTTGTGGGGAGCTCAGAGGACCACCAGCCGTGCGTCATGCGCATGTAGAGTCCAGTAAAAAAAGAGAAAGGAGGCGATTTATGCTTTGAGCAGCAGCAAACCGGAAAGGTCATCGCAATCCGTCAGTCAAAACAAAATTTTGGCCAGTTATTTGTGCTTTTGAAGGAGTAAAGGTGAATCTGACGTCGAGGAAATTTAGTTGCTTTTGGAGATTTGGGGATACTACTGTTGCGCTCTCGATTCTTTCACAAGGTGAGCCGATTTATATTGATTTTTAGATATCTCCGTTAATACTGTGAATTAAAGCTGGGACTGTTAGTCTAACAGGTGCTTGTCAGTAAAAGCTGCAGAGTATGCTATTCGGTAAAACGGGATCATAGCTTATGTCTGGGGGTGTATTAAAAAATGTATTGCTTACTTGAATCCGATGATACTAATCTATAAGTACTACTGCATACTGATGTGAAATCAGGTTTCTATTCATCTTTTTAACAGCCACCAATAGGCATTCATATGTCACCAGAATTGAGAAATCAATGTGCAGCATTTCTTAATCAATACGTACACGCGCGGGCTGTGTTAATCAAGAAAATTTATGATTCCTTGTCGACAGGGGCAACAATAGCCACCGGTTGTGTGAATGAAAAATAACTTTAAGAACCTCGTTTCAGATCGCGAGCATCATTTTAATGCAGACGTCGTAAAAACATTTGATGTGTATCCGACTGATCTTTGTCTTAACTGGCTTATTTTATGTGTGGAAGTTCCTATTAGGCTTTTACTATTATTAATCATTCATTCATTCGGCGTAGTCCCTGATTTATTAGTGGTGGACACCACGGAATGAACCGACAACTACTCTGGCATATGTTTTACGCAGCGGATGCCTTTCCAGCCGCAACCCAGCACTGGGAAAATTGTTATTATTATTATTGACCATTTTATTGTCATCGCCATCAGTGTTAAATTCGGAAATGTTGTAGACAAATCTGTAGACAGATCAGAAAAGGTTTTAATTTAAATCACATTGACTTAAAATATCAATTTTTGCTGATATTTATTGAGGGTTTTTTTCAGGGTGCTGCTTTGCTCTAATCTTATATTCTTAATTCCCCACCAAAAGAGTTTTTTCTGATCTTACAAACCCCCAAAACGAGAAATATATAGAGCTCAGCATAAATTAATTAGCCTACTTTATAGTCAAAATAATATAGATTTTTAATGAAATGGCTAATTAGCAGACCATTACCCATGCATGTCCTCAGCATAGTCTAGCCTACTTTATAATCAAAATATTATGATTTATTATTATCATTAATGAAATAGCTAATTTCTCAAAGTAAAATATGTGTTTAAAGAGGAAAAAAGTTTTAGTTTTTTACCCAGACATTTAAATATATATATATATATATATATATATATATATATATATATATATATATATATATATATATATATATATATATATATATTAGAGCAGTAATCACAATACCGTGAAACCGTGATATTTTTTCATACCGTCAGAATCTTTTACTGACCCATGCCTTTACATTAACATGCAGGTCTTCAGCTAGCCTATTTTACAGTATAAATAGCATGATTTTTTTTTTAAAATGAAATAGTTAATCAACACATTTACAGTCTTAATAATATGCTTCTTAAAAATTAAACTAGCTAACTAACATACTATAAACCATACATGTCTTTAGCATAGACTAGCCTACATTACAGTCTGAATAATATGATTTTTAAATAGCTATTGCAACCATGTCTTCATGCTGAACCTCCCCTGTCTCTCCCCCTCAGCCATCCTGAATATTGTCGTCTGCTAAAACAGGAGCAGTTTTCTCTGTAAGTGACAGACTGCGCGCTTTCTGGATTGAGGACTCAAACACTGGAGGTGATGGCGGCGTCTGCACCCTCCTCCTCCTCCTCCTCTTCTGGCGGCGTTCCGGATCCCAACTCGACAAATTTACAGCCACCTTCCTCAAGTAGGTCCATCACCGATAAACCGCTATTTCACTCCGGCTATTTGCTTTGTGGCCGGCGTCGTTAATCTTGTCGGTGAGGCGGGAAAACGGCGCCGTTCAGGACCAACAAATCACCGCAGCAACAGCAGCAAATCCCGCGAGCAGAGGTGATGATTTTGGCCTTTAAACACACCTGCTCACTGGCAATTAGTGAAGACGGACGAGCAGCCGCCTCTGATCTGTCTTTATATATGTTTTCAGGTCATTTTTTGTCTTGCTAGATGCACGGTAAACAGGAAACGCTGTCACGCGAGATTAGGATAATTAAAATGTTTTCATTATTAGGCTACTATTAGCATATTTACGATTAATATTTAAATTATTAGCATATAGACTTATTTGATATCTATTATAGCTTTAAAATTTTATACATCTACTCATTTTCCTTGGGCTTATTTACTGATTTATCAGTGGTCGCCACAGCGGAAGGATCCGCCAACTATTCTGGCATATGTTTTTAACACAGCATCCTGTGAAATTAAATGTTGTTAGCCAATTAATTAATGTTATTATTAGTTTTATTCATTACTATTATGCTTTAACATGTTTATATATACATTTTATTATTGTTGTTGTTCATATTTCTTTTTGTTTATATGCATTCATTCATTTTCCTTCGGCTTAGTCCCCTATTTATCAATGATCGCCACTGTGGAATGAACCGACATCTACTCTGACATGTTTTTTTAGCACAGCAGATGCCCTTCCAACCACATCCCAACACTGTGAAATTAAATATTGTTGTTAGCCTATTTATTATTGTTATTATTTATTTTATTCATTACTATTTTATTATGTTTATATTTTATATCATTGTTGTTCTTATTTCTTATTGTTAATATTCATTCATACATTTTCCTTTGGCTTAGTCTGCTATTTATCAGTGGTCGCCACAGCGGAATGAACCACCAACTACTCTAGCATGTGTTTTTTTTTTTACAAAGTGGAAGCCCTTTCTTCCGTAACCCAGCACTGGGAAATGAAGTATCGTTGCTAGCCTATTTATTACTGTTATTACTTATTGTATTCATTACTATTATACTTTAATATGTTTATATTTTTATATTATTGTTGTTCTTATTTATTATTAGTATCGTCATCTGTTTTATTTAATAGTTTTTTTCTGTATTATTTAAGCTATTTATTTAACCTATTATATATTGTCGCATATTCATGTATTTGCCGTCTCGTTTTAAATAAAAAAGGCCTGTCTGTAGAAATGTGCAATTATAGCCTATTAAGTGTAGCTATAATTGTAGGCACTCTAAACAGCCTCTAATGGCTCTCTGCTCGCTTCACTGTCCTTCTTTCTGATTGGGAGACACGCAGCTCTGTTTATTAATTTTATCATAAGCGGAACAGAAACATGCTTTTCCGAAATTAGTCACGGCATATTGCGACGTTGTGTATATCTGCAGGGCAAATAAGCTCTCCTTCACCATCACTGTATTCTTTTTAATGCATGTATTCATTAGCAGATTATAGATATAACAGCCTGCTTTTTAATTTATTTTATGTTTCACCTTTTTAATATGACATTTTATCGCCGTTAAAAGCAAAATAAACTGTAATTAATTATATTTTATTCATTAAAAATTATATCTATATTATATAATATCTTTTCTTTCAATTTTGCTTTGAACAGATATATATAAACATTTGTGCAAATCAAATTTAGAAATAATCCCATCATATTTCAAACAGCTATTAATTGCATGACTTAATGCCGCATTTGGCTGTATTTTAAGCAATTATCAATTTACATCACACAGTCTACTAAACGTAAATCAGAATTAGGCTACAGCTGTGATGCGAAAGGATTTAATGCACCTCGGATAAACGGGAGAAGTCATTTTCTTGGAGAAGAATGAATGGCAGGGGTTGCTGAAGCTGGGCTGAGGTCTGGCCCGACAGAGATAATGAGCTGGTAAATGGTGCTGAACGCGTATAATAGCGCCGCTGAGGGTTTGGGCCGCAGGGGTGGCACCGAATGACCTCATGTGGCCCACAGTGACGCTTACATTCATTTCATATTAGCAGCATAAAGGATGGCGCATTTACCGCTTGGGTGCACTTAGGAAGAGCGCTTCAATTGTACCGCTTTTGTGGATGTAGGCGGAGACCATATAATTGTGGTTTTATTTGCCAAGATCACTTTGGTCGTTTTCTCCCTGTAGACTACGACTGGAGTGGAGTCGCTCATGGATGTACAAGGAAACTTGGAATGAAGATATGTGGTGAGTTGACGCCTCTATAAACAAAGGGATAGTTCACCAAAAATAAATAAATAAATGAATAAATGAATAAATAAATAAATAAATAAATAAATAAAAATGTGTGCACCCTCAAGTGATTCCAAATTTTGTATGAGTTTCTTCGGTTGAACATTAAGGAATAAAGTTAATAGCATGTAACCATTGACTTCTTTAGTAGGAAATGTCGAAACTTTCGTCAAATACTCAGGTATAAATAAACGCACGTGTCTTTATTAGTATAATTAGTCCAATTTTGGTCTATTCATAGCTAGACACTTGTCATATTTTAATAACAGCCCACATTTAGCCTCGTTTTAGCAAGGACATCCATGCTAGTCGTCTACTAGATGTCTATTAAACACAAAAAAAGATTGGCGGGATACTTTTCAAAAACAAAAGAATATAAGAAGCGTTCACATGCAAAAACCCTAACACAATCTGAAATGTTGTTCTAAAATGAGCATTTTTCTCAGGATCCTATGTTTGTGTTCGGTTATTTCACTTTAAAGGCAATGCAAAAACATATTATTTGCTATAAAAGTCGATTTACTAAACATACACACAGGAGCTTGAGAAAAATGTGCGCTTTAGGAGAAATTTTAGAGGTTTTGCATCTGAACTCTTCATATCATCTTTTGTTTTTGAAAGAAAAAAATATGCCACCAATAAATTTTTGTGTTCAATAGACATAATAGACGTCTAGCATTGATACCTTGGCTAAAACGGGGCTAAATTTGGGCTGTCAGTGAAATATATAATACAGTTCTAATTAAGAATAGACCAAAATTAGACTAAAGACACGTGTAATTATTTGTTACTGTGTATTTGATGAAACGACCGGCTAAAGACGTTGCATCATGAAATTACTAAATTACCAATATATTACGTAACTGTTACTTCGTGTGTTAGCTAGGTTGTCTATATTTGGGCTTTTCTTATAGGGCTTATATGTATATTTTCACTGATAGCCTATTTATCCTTGTTTTAGCTACTTATAGACGTCTATTAGACATCTTTTAGACGTCGATGATTATTGGGAAACTCATAAAGGTTTGAATGGGTTAGTAAATGATGACAGAATGTTTATTTTTGGATGAACTCCCCCTTTAAGTAAATAAGATGTTAATTAAGCTTGAAATATTTTTTTAAGTATTTTTAAAAATGTATTAAAACTGTTGTGTTCAATATTAATTGTTTTATAATGAGCATATGTATCCTGTAGCGCCCCCTTCTGGTGGTTTAAGATAGGCACCAGTTGGCAGTCAAGCGCTTCATGGCAATTACCTCTATTATTCACCCATGAATAGAACAGGGGGCTGAAAATGCGTTTCTTTTTTACGACAGATTTAAAAGGAGTTGACTCGTGCTGAAATGATGAAGTGCATTAAACAACACACCGAAAAGGGGGGGGGGGGGACACACATTCAGAGAATTTGCTGAATCCTGCATTAACTAGTTGTTTGATTTAAAAATAAAATCCAATAGAAAAGGTTAGAGTATTTGAGTTTACTGTAGATAAAATAAAGAATAGCTTTATGATTGTCCTGTGTAGCAGTTACCATCAGGTAAAGAGGTGAGCAGATAAATCTGTATGCGTCCCAGGAGAATTTGTGCTCAATGGAAATCTATTAAATGACAATCCGTCAGTCAGGCCTCTGTTTTGCCGAGATAACACAAGTCGCCTTTACATAACGCTTTACTGATAAGAGCCGCTCTCCAAATAAATGGTCCTCCGTGATGAATTAGCGAGTCGTGCTAAATCGGTTTATGGTTGTGTTGCTTTCATTAGATAGCACAGATGAACGCAAATATAAATTGGCAAAATATAAATAAGACTGACTATAAAATGACAATGCGTTTTACCAATGGGAAAAAAGGGTTATATTTCAAAAAAGGTTCACTTGACATTTGAAATGTGTCTTCCGTGGAAAGAGGAGAGCATCGCTTCAATGATCCCATATGAATTTAAAGAAGATGAAGAGGAGGACAATAAGGAAACGGCAGATTAGAGTAGAATAGAATAGAATAGAATAGAGTAGAATAAAATAGATTAGATGCGGCTTGAAGAGCATCCCCCGAATAACACATTTTCCAGGGTAATTGGCGGTTCATTCCGCTGTGGCGACACATGCTTATTTAAGGACAAATAAACCAGAGGAAAGTGAGTGACTGGGATTAGACTACTGCTTTAGCATAGAATAGAGCAGAATAGAACATGCCAGAATAGAATAGAATAGAATAGAATAGAATAGAATAGAATAGATGTGGCTGGAAGGGCCATAAAACATATGTAAGAGTAGTTGGCAGTTCATTCCGCTGTGGTGACACCTGAAAAATCAAGGACTAATAAGCCAAAGGAAAGTGAGTGATTGGAAATAGACTACAGCTTTAGCATAGAATAGAATAGAATAGAATAGAATAGAATAGAATAGAATAGAATAGACACGGATAAAGGCATCCACAGTATAAAACGTATGCTAAAAAATTAGCAGTTCATTCCGCTGTGACGACACCTGATATATCAAGGACTAATAAGCCAAAGGAATGTGAGTAATTGGGAATAGACTACTGCCAAGTTTAGCATAGAATAGAATAGAATAGAATAGAATAGAATAGAATAGAATAGAATAGAATAGAATAGAATAGAATAGATGCGGCTATCCACAGCATAAAACAGATACCAGAAAATTGGTGGTTCATTCCGTTGTGACGACAGCTAATAAATCAAGAATTAATAAGCCAAAGGAAAGTGAGTGATTAAGACTAGACTAATGCCAAGTTTAGCATAGAATAAAACAGAGCAGAATAGAATAGAATAGAATAGAATAGAATAGAATAGAATAGAATAGAATAGAATAGATGTGCCTGGAATGGCCATAAAACATACCAGAGTATTTGATGGGTCATTCTACTGTGGCAACACCTGCTAAAGACTAATAAGCCAAAGGAAAGTGAGTGAGTAAGAATAGACTATTGCAGAGTTTAGCTTAGAATAAAATAAAATATAACATGCTAGAATAGAATAGAATAGAATAGAATAGAATAGAATAGAATAGAATAGAATAGAATAGAATAGATGCGGCTATCCACAGCATAAAGCGTATGCCAGAAAAATTGACAGTTTATTCCATTGTGGCGACTCCTAATAAATCAAAGACCAATAAGCCAAAGGAAAGTTAATGAGTGAGAATAAACTACCGCCAAGTTTAGCTTAGAATAAAATAGAACATGAATAGAATAGAATAGAATAGAATAGAATAGAATAGAATAGAATAGATACAGCTATCCACAGCATAAAACATATGCCAGAAAAAGTAGCGGTTCATCCGCTGTGGCGACACCTGATAAATCAAGGACTAATAAACCACAGGAAAGTGAGTAATTGGGAATAGACTACTGCTTTAGCATAGAATAGAATAGAATAGAATAGAATAAAATAGAATAGAATAGATATGGCTGGAAGGGCGATTAAAACATATGCCAGAGTAATTGGTGGTTCATTTCACTGTGGTGACACCTGCTAAATCAAGGACTAATAAGCCAAAGGAAAGTAAGTAAGTGAAAATAGACTACTGCCGAGTTTAGCGTAGAATAGAATAGAATAGAATAGAATAGAATAGAATAGAATAGAATAGAATAATCTTCGGTGTCGTCCAGGCGGGAAGATTTTCCTCATCTATCTTTTATTGTTGTTTTAAAACTAACGCGCTGTAGCAATCTACAAAAATAAACGCTATAAGATATTAAACATTAGACTACGGCATAGCATTAGCATCGAGCAAGTGCTCACGTCCGGCTCTCCTGAGGTGATGATGATGAAGGTTCAGTGGGCATTTACAGTCCTCCTAAATCACTGTAACTCTGATGTCATCAGCGACGACCTCCCCCAGATAACCTGTGTCATAAAAACACACACGGGTCGGACTGTATAACATCTCCACTGCCCTGAAGAGAGAAGTTCACAGACTATTCAGACAGTGCTCCATTATTAGCTGCGATGTTCGGAAAGGGTGGCTCATTTTCGCCCGCTTCTCTGTGTAATGATTTAGGGTTTTTGCAGAAGAACAATAATGTTGACGACAAGGGTCGAATTGTCGGGTTGTTTAACGACCAGCAGCCCAGGAGTATTTTAACCCGGGACAACGAGCGAGACTCCCGCTTCAGACGCACAGAGACGGACTTCTCCAATCTGTATGCAAGAGGTGAGTAATGATTTACAGCAGATGCTTGATATAGACAACTGTTTCTGTTCTTCTCTAAAATAAATCTTCTGATCACTTAAAAAAGTTAACATTGTAAACATATAATATAGAAATAATTTAGAATATCGTAGGGTGCTACTGCAAAAAATGAAAGCTTCCACACAATTCATTCATGTTGTCCAAACACAAATCGATTAAGTTTACTCAATTGTTTTTATACTATCTTAAGAGGATTGAACATAAAACAAATAAGTTGTCCCAAAAAAATCTTAAGCACTTTGATCAAGCTGTGAAAAAGAAAACATTTTGAGGGTATTTGAAGTCAGAATTATTAGCCCCTCTGAATTATTAGCCCATCTTTCCCGATCCCAAGGTTTTTTCCCCCACTGTCTGTTTTACTGAGAGATTTTTTTCTACAATTTTTTAAATCATAATAGTTTTAATAACTCATTTCTAATCATTTATTTTATCTTCGCCATGACGACATTAAATAATATTTAACTAGATACTTTTCAAGACACTTCTGTACAGCTTAAATTGACATTTAAAGGCTTAACTAGTTTAATTAGGTTAACTAGGCAGGTTAGGGTAATTAGGCAAGTTATTGTATAATTAATTTGTTCTGTTGGAAATAAAAAATAGCTTAAAGGGGCTAATAATTTGACCTAAAAATGGTGTTTAAAAATTAAAAACTGCTTTTATTCTAGCCGAAATAAAACAAATAAGACTTTCTCCAGAAGAAAAAATATTATCGGACATACTGTGAAAATTTCCATTCTCTGTTTAACATCATTTGGGAAATATTTAAAAAAGAAAAATAAATTAAAAGGGGGGCTAATAATTCTGACTTCAGCTGTATGTGTTTAATAAGTAATTAATTGTGCTTTAAAGTAAATAAAAAAGAAAGGTTAGAAAATTTAAATCCATGTTTTAAGCAGTAGCCTAAAGCTGATTGTGTTACATCTGGATGAACAAACTTATTATTGTTTTTATTTTATTATTCTTTAATAGTTTATGTGAAATGGGTGAGATTTTTCATTCACACACTGAATTTATACAAAATATTTGTTCACTTACTGATACTGATCATTAGTCTTGCCTGTATTAAACATAATTAGGTTTCTGCCTAATTATTACTTAATTATCTTTCTGCCAGACAAAAATTCACCTATAGCGCATATGTTTGCACTTGTGGGGGAAACCGGACCAAACCCACGCCAACACAGGGAGAACATGCAAACTCCACACAGAAACACCAACTAGCACAGCTGGGACTTGAACCAGCGACCTTCTTGCCGTGAGGCAACATCGCTACCCACTGTGCCACAGCGTTGCCCCTGCGTGTATATCAATTAAGAAAAATAAATATAAGCATATGAATATCTACTTACTAATTTAACTTTACACTTTTGTCAGATACAGTAGGTTCAGGTAGTGCCTCTGTCCTTCTGGGCTTCAGCAAAATTCAGCATCATAAGCAAAATGACCAGCTTGTGTCATATAACATATATCGACCAACCACTGGGGCTGTCAAGGATGAATTTCAAGCGCAATCAATCATTTTAAACAGAGACATGATGAATTGTTTAAAGAAATTAAAATGTTAAGTTCAGGGAACTTAAAATATTAATTAAAAGTTATTTGCTGCTTTATGAGTAAGTGAAACACACCTGTTTATGGTTTGATGACAAAACTTGGTATTTTAAGTAAAGTCAAATTATATTAACTTAATATCTTTAGGGTGACATGGTGGCGCAGTGGGTAGCATGTTCGCTTCACAGCAGGTAGGTTGCTGGTTCGAGCCTCAGCTGGGTCAGTTGGCATTTCTGTGTGGAGTTTGCATGTTGTTCCTGTGCATTTCCTCCGGGTGCTCCGGCAGTGTTTGGCAAGCTACTTGAAAAATGTAGTAAGCTAAACTATTAGCTACTCTACTTAAATAGTAGCTTAACTACACTAAAAGCTACACCCTGGGAATTGTAGCAAGCTAAGCTAAAAGCTACATAGCAAAAGTAGCTTAGCTACATCTAAGCCATTTTTACAATTTTCAGTTTTAAATCGAAGCAACTTAAATCCAAGTCAATCATATCTTAGTGATCAATAAATCTGTCAATGAAACATGAGGCATAATAGTTCAATTCAGTTATTTACTGTGAATAATACACTGTAGTAAACAGAAACACATTATAGTATATAACAGCTAAAACAAAAAATCCAATAAAACCTGGTGTTTTTAAAATACTCTAGTAATGTATAGTAAAGGGAAATATTTTGGAAAAAGCATTTTAGTATATATATATATCAAGAAGTACATATTACGATGCAATAATTGAATCTTTGATTTAATCTATATATATATATATATATATATATATATATATATATATATATATATATATATATATATATATATATATATATATATATATATACTCCTCTACCTCAGTCATCTTTCCATCGAGCAAGTTTCACCAGAGGTGGCAGTAACGCACCAAAAACTTTGTTGTCGAACACCGTAAAACAGGAGGAAGAAGAACTTGTCATTCTCGCCATCATATGGATTTACTTTCATCAGCTAGACACCGGCCTCACAGCTCCGTGAATGTCTGTGCCGTCACTTATTGATCCGCGATCAGTAAATGTAGCTTGTGTGGACGCTACTGCGCTATTTGACAGATAAAATAGCTTCGCTACTGAAAAGCTATTTGATTTAGAAAGTAACGACGCTACCACCACGCTACTGAGAAATGTAGTTAAGCTAGTAGCGTCACTATTTGTAACGACGCTACTGCCCAACACTGTGCTCCGGTTTCTCCCACAAGTCCAAATACATGTGCTACAGGTGAATTGGGTATGCTAAAATTGACCATAGTGTGTATGAGCGTGTGGGTGTTTCCCAGTGATGGGTTGCGGCTGGAAGGGCATCCGCTGCTTAAAACATATGCTGGAAAAGTTGGCGGTTCATTCCGCTGTGGCGACCCCAGATTAATAAAGGGAATAAGCCAAAAAGAAAAGGAATGAATGACATCTTTAGTAATGACAACAGCAGGGTTTACAGTGTAAGTTGTCCCCCAAAAAACTCAATAATTACGTTGTTTCAGCTCATGTGGAATAAGTAGCTTGAACAAACAGCAGACATAATGTTTTAAAGTGATTGACTGAGAAAACCTCATGCTCACAGATCTGCTTCCTGCTAAAAATGGCGAGGAGTACACCATGCAGTTCCTGCTGGACGTGGTGGAGATCCTCACAAACTATGTGCGCAAGACCTTCGACAGATCCACCAAAGTGCTGGACTTCCACCATCCACACCAGCTGTTGGAGGGCATGGAGGGCTTCAACCTGGAGCTGTGTGACCAACCCGAGAGTCTGGAGCAGATTCTGGTGGACTGCAGGGACACTCTGAAATACGGGGTCCGGACAGGTGATGATGAAGTCCATTCGCACTGTAAAAAAAAATAAAGTTGACAACTTAAGGTACAAATTAAATCAAAACTAACCATGTTGATTTTGTTAGCCCACATTGCTAGTTTTGTAGTGAACAATTCATCAGCGCATGTTATTAAGAAAGAAATTAAATCTCAAAATGCACTTCCTGTTTTAGTTAAAATTCCCAGATTAGGTCTGTCTGAGGCAATACTAGTATACTTAACCATGCCCCCCCCCCCCCACCCCCAAGTATCCGTTTTGACAACAAAACAAAAAGTGAGGAGGAGTCTTTCACGTTGTAGTAACTCTTCCCAAAAATACTGATTCATCTGACCACCGTACACAGTTCCACCATGTGATGGTTTATCCCAGATGCCTCAGAGCCCAGAGAAGTCAACGGCGCTTCTGGACACTGTTAACACAGGGCTTCCTTTTGGTACAGTACAGTTTCCACTGGCATGTGTGGATGTTTCTACCTATTGTAGTACTTGACAAAGGTTTGCCAAAGTAGTCCTGAGCCCATGTGGTGATATCGTTTATAGATGAATGAGAATTCTTGATGCAGCGCCCCCTGAGGGATCGGAGACCACGGTAGTTCAGGTTAGGCTGACACCCTTGTCCTTTAAACGCTGAAATTCCTCCAGATTCCTTGAATCTTTTAATGATGTTCTGCACTGTTGAAGGTGAAATATCCAAATGTCTTCCTATCTTTCTTTGAGGAACATTGTTTTTAAACATGTCAATCATTTTCTCACGAATTTGTCGGCAAACTGGCGAGGTGTTTTCAGTTAAATTCTGTTTGAGGTATTGGGTGTGGCTAACATACTTAACCACGCCCCTCCACCTGTAAAAGCTATGACAACAAACAGAAATGGTGAGCAGGAGGAGTCTGTTAGGTTGTAATAACTCTCCCCAAACCCTTTTCCCAATCTTTCTGAATGAAATGCCTACTTTACTACATCCAATCAGCTCGCAGAAGAAAAAACAAGCCACGCCCACTCTTTTCTCATTTAATATTCTTTCTCTGTATCACGATACGAAAAGAGTATGGTAACTTGCTGTAGAGCTTTTTGAGTCCACTTAAATCAAGTCAATTGCAATAATTGTTGAGTCAACTCAAAAAAAAACTGTACAGCGAGTTATCTTACATTTTTGAGTTGAGTCAATTTTTTTTACAGTAAATGTTTTACGAGAATTAGTTTATGATAAGAGTCTTATTTGATTTCCTCCTTTATTTTTCTCCAAATGCAGGTCACCCAAGGTTTTTTAACCAGCTGTCTTCAGGACTAGACATCATCGGTTTAGCTGGAGAATGGTTGACCTCCACTGCCAACACCAACATGTGAGTTACGCCTTCCCTCCATACAGTTTTGTTGAAGGAATTAACGCATTTTATAGTATATGTATAGTTAGATCACCGCTCCAGTATGTTAGTTATGTATAGGTTTAAAGTAGCTTATACATAGATCCAGTGGTGTGTTCATATTTATGATTATGTCTGCGAGACATGACATGTTGTTTCACTTTATATCCATACATGTAGAGGAATGGGGCGGCATGGTGGCTCAGTGGTTAGCACTGTTGCCTCACAACAAGAAGGTTGCTGAGTCCTGGCTTGGCCAGTTGGTGTTTCTATGTGGAGTTTGCATGTTCTCCCTGTGTTGGTGTGGGTTTCCTCTGGCTGCTCCGGTTTCCCCCACAGTCCAAACACATGCGCTATAGGTGAATTGGGTTCACTAAATTGGTCGTAGTGTATGTGTGTGAATGAGAGTGTATGGGTGTTTTCCAGTACTGGGTTGCAACTGGAAGGGCATCCGCTGTGTAAAACATATGCTGGAATAGTTGACGAAGGGGCATCCCCTGATAAATAAGGGACTAAGCTGAAAAGAAAATGAATGAATGTCCCTTTAATGCAGCATTCATTTACGAAGAATCTAAACACAAACTTAAACTAAGCCTGAGTCTAGTGTTGCTCTGTTAACTGAAGGCTGGTATTAATATGCTGTGATTGGCATTTAACTGTGCTTTCCTGCTCAGATTAACACATATGAGCTCCAGTGAAATGTGACTGAGTGTTTTGAGACAGACTGCAGATGGACACGGCCAGAATGAAGAGTAACACCTCATTGGTCAAAGCTAATTTATAGCTAATTTATAGCTCTAGTGCCAGCTGAGACTCGGACACAGCTCCACCCCCATCCATCCATTCATCTGTCCATCTCACCATCCATCCACTCTTATAGCCAGGCTTTCTGTACTCTCAAATAAATGCGGGGTTATTTCAACACAATTTTGGGTACAATATGGAGAAACCCAACCACTGGGTTCATTTTGAAAATAAAATGAGGGCACAGCCATTGGAATCTTTTTGGCTCAAGACTTCCACTCTCATTCACTTCCATTGAGTTTTAGACGTTGAAAATTGTGCTTTATGCTGCTTGATGTTGCAAACTGATATTTTCTTATTATATCATTCTATTTTTTATGTAAATTTGTAAACACACTTGTTTGTTGACCAAGCAGTTGACCATTGTTTGCCATATATTATTGCTAGTCATTTATCCCATAGGTGACTGAATCGAAAGTTCTGAAACAATCAGAAAAAAAAGAGAAACACATCGCAGAATAAAAGTCAATCGGAGCAAGTTTAACCGAATTGTTTTACCCAATTTGCATTGAAATAACCCAGCATTTTTAGAGTGTATTAAGCATTTGACATTTTATGTTAAAAAAATGCTGTAATAAATAATCATACACTGTAAAAAATGTAAATTAGCATAGTTTTTCATAGTTTATTTATGCTTTTGAATCGTTTTATAGGGCCTTGATCTTTCGTCCAACAACTTTTTACCCTAAAAAGTATGAAAAGGGGCTTTTATGAACATTTTTAATAGTTTAAAGTGATATATTGTCTTGGTTGGGTTTATTACATTGTGTTATTTTACATATTTATTTTTCTACATATTATTTCTATATATATCATTATTATATATATTATTTTTTATACATTATATTATTATTTCAAACTACACTGTGAAACCCAAAACGTTAAGGTAACTCAAACCATTTGAGGAAACTGATTGCAACAAACCATTTAAGTTAAAAAACTAACCCTAATGAGTACTGTGAACTTAATCCATTTGAGTAAACTAAGCAATTTGAGCACAGTAAACCCAATAGATGAAGAGAACTCAAACCAACTGAGTACTGTAAAACCCTATAAGTTAAGGCAACTCAAACCGTTTGAAGAAACCGATTGCAACAAACCATTTGAGAACTGTGAACTTACTCCATTTGTTGAAGTGATGAGTTATTTAATTAACTCATTACCTTCAAGACTTTTTTAAAACTCTTTTCAAATGAGTAGAATTAACTTTCAGTAAATTTTCATTTTGTCATTAATGCAGTACTAATTAGGGCAATTTGACCCCTTATTCTAAAGTGAAAGTGAAATCCACATTAATTATGGTGCTTATTAAGAGATATTCAAGTCTATTGACTAGAACAAGCCAATAATTAAGGCTAAAACATCATTAATACAGTACTAATAAAGGCAATTTGACCCCTTTTTCTAAAGTGAAAGTGAAATCCACATTAATTATGGCTCTTATTAAGAGATATTCAAGTGTATTGATTAGAACAAGCTAATAATTAAAACTAAAACATCATTAATACAGTACTAATAAATGCAATTTGACCCCTTATTCTAAAGTGAAAGTGAAATCCACATTAAATATGGTGCTTATTAAGAGATATTCAAGTCTATTGACTAGAACAAGCTAATAATTAAGGCTAAAACATCATTAATACACTTTTTCAATGAACCTTGTAAACATAATAACCAAGCCTTTGTTGTTCATTTAGAGGCCTTAGAAATGTAGAGTGCTCAACATATATGCGTACACCCCATATTGAAAATGAATATTTTTATCCATTTTGCAGTCAATGTTGGGCATATATTTTGTTGCAATTGAACAAAAAAGATGTATTAAATGGATATATTTATTAAAATAACATTCTAGTCAGCGAACATGTTTAGAAATAGAAAGATAACCCATTTAAATGCATGCACAATATTGGGAAAAAATTCAAAACTACAAAATTTCAACCAAATTTTATGAATTTTTTGTTTGCCTTTTTCATTTTTTAATTTAATACATTTTCCCCTAATGTATAAACTTGAGTGTACTCATTTTGGACCGTTATCATAAGTTATTTTGTTAGATTAGCTCCAGATTTGGCTTTAGTACTGAATAATCTAATATATATGCACAAATATAATAGTGTGCAGCTTCCGTTAGAAAGTATTAATGTAAATGAGAGATTTGTGAGCGGTGTACTCATACATGTTAAGCTCTTTCTGTATCAAATCAGATACAGTAGGTTTCATATGACTATAAAGTTATGTAAGAAACACTAAAACCCACCCTTTAAAGATTATACTGTTATGAAGCGGACAGGAGACAGAGGTAAGGAAACGTTAGGGTGTTTATTAAATGACAACAAGGAGCACATGAAGGATAGCCAGGAGGATCAGGAATGATGTTGGGGTCTTTTCCTCCGTGGCTGGGTAACAGGAATACACGAGGATGGACAGCACACACCAGATACAGCTGACAGAGGATGACACAGACTTGGAAGGACTGGAAGACAGGACGATTCGGGTGGACCAGGAAGACTAGGAGGAATACAAAGAGAACAGGTAAGTAAAGCGTTTGTTTTAGCTGAGGATGACTACGCTGAGTGGTCGCTCAGTTGTCCGCTTTCGTCGAGACGAGCCCGGACAATGAGCGACTGGAGTGCTGTGCTTTTATCTGGTGCTCGTGAATGTGATGCAGCTGTGTGCTCATTAGAAGTCAGGTGATGGTGATCTTCGTGAGTGGGGATCGTGAGAGCCTGACCAATCCGTGACAGTACCCCCCCCTCCCCAGGGCCCGCTCCTGAGGGCCGACACCTCCGACGCCGTGGTGGTCTCCCTCTGCCTCTAGGCGCTGGGAACTCAGGGTGGCTCTCATGAAACTCCACCATGAGACTAGGATCGAGAATATCAGCTCTGGGAACCCATGTCCTTTCTTCGGGGCCGTACCCTTCCCAGTCCACCAGGTACTCCAACTGGCCACCACGACGTCGGGAACGCAAGATCTCCTTCACTGCGTAGACGGCTCCTTCTTCTAGGAGCAGTGGAGGAGGGGGTTCCTCTTCGTGGTCAGGCTCTGTGGAGGGAAGAACAGGATCGTGATAGGGTTTCAGGAGTGATACGTGGAATGTAGGGTGAATACGGTAGTGAGAGGGTAATTGTAGTTTGTAGGTGACGGGGTTAACCTGTTCCACGATGGTGAAGGGACCAACAAATCGGGGACTTAACTTGCGAGAGGGCAGTCGCATGCGTATGTCCCGGGTGGATAGCCACACCTTTTGTCCGGGTGTGTATCTGGGTTCTTCAGACCTTCTTCTATCGGCGGTTACCTTGCTTCGACGGACTGCCCTCTGCAGATGTTGATGAGCCTCGTCCCAGACTCTCTCGCTCTCCCGGAACCAGTGATCCACTGCGGGGACATCAGATGGTTCGCCATCCCAGGGAAAGAGCGGTGGTTGGAAGCCCAGGACGCACTGGAATGGCGTGAGTCCGGTGGAGGGTTGCCGCAGTGAATTTTGGGCATATTCTGCCCAGCCCAAATACTGGCTCCAGGAGCTCTGGTGACCACTGCAGAAGGTCCTCAGGAACCGTCCCACCTCCTGAATCTTCCTCTCTGTCTGCCCGTTGGTTTGGGGATGATATCCAGAAGAGAGGCTGACGGCCACACCTAGGAGCTTGAAGAAGGCTTTCCATAGACGTGAGATGAACTGTGGACCTCTGTCCGACACAATATCTTCTGGAATACCAAATGACCTGAAGACTTGATTAAAGATATTGTCGGCTGTTTCAAAGGCTGTGGGAAGACCTTTCAGAGGGATTAGTTTGACAAACTTTGAGAATCTATCTACGATGACTAGAATACAGGTATTACCTTCTGACGAGGGGAGGTCAGTGATAAAGTCCACTCCTAGGTGTGACCAGGGACGGTTCGGAATCGGCAAGGGATGGAGCTTTCCAGCGGGTAGATGACGTGGGCTCTTGGATTGGGCACAGTCCTTACAGCCCTGAACATATTGCCTCACATCCCTTGCCATGTTTGGCCACCAGAATCGTTGGGATACTAGCGAGAGAGTATTGTTGATCCCTGGATGTCCAGTGCCTAGCGAGGTATGTAAGGAGTGGATCAGATCTACCCGGTGTTCAGGTGGTATGAACTGCCGATGAGGAGGGCATCCCGGCGGAGCAGGGGCTTCCGGAGTGGCAACGACTGGAGGAGCGTTCCAGGTGATCGGACAAATGGAGATGTGTTCGGGAAGAATCTTCGTTGGGAGTTCTTCATGATCGTGATGCTCGTGTAAACGAGAGAGAGCGTCTGCTCTTAGATTCTTGGGTCCTGGACGATAGGAAATGGAGAAATCAAAACGTGAGAAGAAAAGTGACCATCTGGCTTGACGTGGACATAGTCTCTTGGCCTCTTTGATATATTGGAGGTTTTTGTGATCTGTGATCACCTGGAACGGATGTTTGGCTCCCTCCAACCAGTGACGCCACTCCTCCAAGGCTAGCTTGATTGCTAGAAGCTCCCTGTCTCCTATGCTGTAATTCTGCTCCGCCGGGCTCAACTTCCGAGAGAAATAGGCACAGGGATGCAGTCGGGGCGGTGTATCATGATGTTGGGATAATACTGCCCCGACGCCGGTGGTGGATGCGTCCACTTCCACCACGAAAGGAAGATTTGGGTCAGGATGAGTCAGGAGTGGGGCCCTTGTGAACTCCTTCTTAAGAAGGCGGAAGGCTGCGGCTGCTTCTTTGGTCCACTCCAGTCCTTTGGGTTTACCCTTGAGGAGATTAGTGAGAGGTGATGTAATCCTGCTGTAGTCCTTGATAAACCGTCTATAAAAGTTAGCAAACCCAAGAAACCTCTGGAGCTCCTTAATGGAAGTGGGTTCTGACCAGGATAGAACAGCCTCAATTTTCTTCCCATCCATACGTATACCGGTTTGGTCAATGATGTATCCCAAGAAATGAATCGACTTCTGGTGGAATGAGCATTTCTCCGCTTTGAGGTAGAGGTGATGTTCTCTCAATGTGTGTAGGACCTCCGCAACGTGTTGGCGATGTTCGGCCTCACTCCGGGAGTAAATGAGGATGTCATCTATGTACACTATTACAAAGTGGTGAAGAAACTCCCGGAGGACTTCATGAATGAAGTTTTGGAATACGGAGGGGGCGTTGACCAGACCGTAAGGCATGACCTCATATTCATAGTGGCCAGTAGGGGTCACGAATGCTGTCTTCCATTGGTCCCCCTCACGTATTCTTATCAGATTATACGCGCTGCGGAGGTCCAATTTAGTGAAGACTTTAGCTTCTCGGAGCTGTTCCAAAGCGGCTGGTACCAGAGGAAGGGGATATCGGTATTTTACTGTACCGTTATTTAGGACCCGGTAGTCGATGCAGGGACGCAGCCCTCCGGCCTTCTTGGCCACAAAGAAGAAGCTTGAGGCGGCTGGTGATTTTGAGTGACGTATGTACCCCTGACTCAGAGCCTCCCTTATGTAATCTTCCATTGCCTGATTCTCTGGAAGCGAGAGCGGGTAGATCCTACCTCTTGGCAACTGGGCATCTGGAACTAGGTCGATCGCGCAGTCCCATGGCCGATGCGGCGGTAGCTGGGAAGCTCTCTTGGGGCAGAAGACATCATGAAAGGAGCTGTACTCCTTAGGAATGTGGATAGACTGCTTCTCAGGAGGACTCTCGACCGATGTTGTAAACAAAGAAATGGGGTTCCGACCTTGAAGAGGGAGATTTGGAAAACAGGTAGGTGTACATCCAGATCCCCATTTCTTTATCTCTCCTGTGCCCCAAGAGATGATGGGATCGTGCTTCACCAGCCACGGGCGCCCTAGAATGATGTCCATATTTGCACCCTCCAGAACCAGAAATTGAATCCTCTCTTGATGTAACAACCCCACTTGAAGAAGGATGTCTTCGCATTGTCGATGGATACGGGTCGAAGATCGAGTGCACTGGGTTATCGGTTGTATCTGGTATATATGCGAGGACGCCTCAGTACGTAGGTGGAGTTGACGACAGAGGGATTGGGAGATGAAGTTCCCTGCTGACCCGGAGTCGATGAGGGCTGTGACAAGGAGAGAAATAGAGGCAGTAGTTATTTGTACGGTGGTAGTAAGTGGTTTACATTGTTCAATATTCGTACTGAATACACTCACTGAAGTCCGAATGGGACGAAGGGGACACTCCATACGGGTGTGTCCACTGACACCGCAGTATAGACACAGACCCCGGGTCAGCCTCCTCTGTCGTTCCGCTGATGTCAGTCTTCCAGACTCTATTATCATGGGTTCTGGTTCTGGAGAGGCTGTTGACTCAGGCGATTGGAGGAGTGCAGACGAGGGGGTGATGGTGTCCTGTTGATAGGAACGGAGACGATCGGAACATCGGAGAGAATGTTGGATGAATCTCTCCAGACCCATAGTATCATCTAATGTGGCCAGCTGGATTCGGAGAGTGGGTTCCAAGCCGAGCCGGTACGTGGTCAACAACGATCTCTCATTCCATCCACTTGCAGCTGCTAGAGTGCGAAACCGGAGAGCATATTCCTGTGTAGATAGAGTACCTTGCTTTAGATGATACAGCTGCTCTCCAGCGGCTACTTCCCCATCAGAACGTCCAAACACCTCTTTGAAATACTCCGTGAAGGTAGTGATGGAATTCATGACCGGCCCGGCTTGGTTCCAGATCGTCTCAGCCCATTTAAGTGCAGGCCCAGAGAGTAGTGATACGATGTAGGCGATCTTTGACTTATCTGTGGGATATAGAGAAGGTTGCATTTCGAATATGAGGGAACATTGTAACAGAAAACCATTGCACTCCCCCGCTCCGCCTGAGTAGGGCGCTGGTCGGGCCATGGGACTGGAAGGAAGGGCCGAAGAAGAAACTGTGGAGGCGGAAGTGCTCGGTGCTGGTGGTGCGTTGGAAAGTGGAGCTGGTGGCTGTAGAATCCGCTTCAACTGGTCCACCAGCTCTTGAAAGTGATCGGGGGTGCTCATGTTGTCGTCGTTATGGGTCCGGGCTTCTGTTATGAAGCGGACAGGAGACAGAGGTAAGGAAACGTTAGGGTGTTTATTAAATGACAACAAGGAGCACATGAAGGATAGCCAGGAGGATCAGGAATGATGTTGGGGTCTTTTCCTCCGTGGCTGGGTAACAGGAATACACGAGGATGGACAGCACACACCAGATACAGCTGACAGAGGATGACACAGACTTGGAAGGACTGGAAGACAGGACGATTCGGGTGGACCAGGAAGACTAGGAGGAATACAAAGAGAACAGGTAAGTAAAGCGTTTGTTTTAGCTGAGGATGACTACGCTGAGTGGTCGCTCAGTTGTCCGCTTTCGTCGAGACGAGCCCGGACAATGAGCGACTGGAGTGCTGTGCTTTTATCTGGTGCTCGTGAATGTGATGCAGCTGTGTGCTCATTAGAAGTCAGGTGATGGTGATCTTCGTGAGTGGGGATCGTGAGAGCCTGACCAATCCGTGACATATACAGCCGGCTAGATTATAAAAGAAAGTTTAATTCTGCTATTTACCCATTTTATTGGTATACTCTTTATTCCTGTGAGGAACTGTGGGCTCGTTTGACCTCTGAGGGTCAGAGATTTTATGACATCTTTCACACTCCTTGGCCAAATTCTCCATTGATCAATAAAAGATTTACAGCTTATTGTCAGATTTATTCCCCTTATCCTCGATTGATTGAAGCGTTGAGTTTAACAGGCTGTATTGTAAGGCTTCACGCTCATAATGGCCTGCCGGCAGTTTTACCACAAAACTGATAGTATCGTAAAAAAACGCCAATGAACACTTTCAGAAAATGACAGCAGGATTTGATACAATCAGTTCGTGAGCTCTTGGAAAATGCGTCACGAAGTGCTGTAGAGCGAGCAAATACAGAGATTTTGGTTACACTTCGTTTTTAAGTGTAGGTGTCCTTAATTATTCGTCAAAATAAAGTGTAACCAAAGCGAATGGCTGAACTAGACTTTTAAATATCGTTACGTTTTAATTGTTATTTACATTTGGTTATTGCTTTTGTAATTCTGAGGCCTGATTCAAAAAGTGTTTACATTTTTATGAATAAACATAGAATAATCAGTGCCTAACATATAAGAAACATATTTTTGACATAGTGAACAGTTGTAAAATTGGTAACACTTTAATCTAAGTTGACGTAGTTACACCTTCCTTGCACTTACTATAGTAATTCCAATGAATTATCCATAATTACATGTAACTAACCCAAAACCTAACCCACATCCTGCCCTCAACCTTATTAAGTACATCATCTTAAAATAAAGTATTACCATAAAATTTGCAAACATGCTGATATTTGTAAACAAAGCACTCTTATTGCTTAACAAGCTATCATTCATAAATATAAAAAATGGGTTACACTTTATTTTAGTGTTACAGTGTAACTATTCAAGAGTTCCCACTTAGATATGCTTGGCGTATAAAGCAGGTTTGGCATGCTGTCCCGGGAGAGAACCCTGAGCTCAGAGATATTTGAGCCCAGGGCTCCCGCCCGGTCGATAAGCATATCAGGAGATCCGAGATCAGGTAGGTCTCGAGAGCTCCCCCTTTAGAAAAGGGAGGAAAAGGAGGAGATGGGGTGGAAGGGGGGATTCTTCTAAACGAAGATAGAACAGTAGGGAGAAAATGATCCATTTGTAGTAAACTAGGATCACTCTGATTGGATTATTACTGATTACAGATGAGTGGCCAGACGTGCTCAATCATATCACGTGCTCCTCTCGAAATTAGTTTATGAAACTTCACTTCATGCAACTAGTGAGTAATAGTAATTATTTACATGTACTGGCTGGTTAGGGTTAGGTTTACTTGCATGTAATAATGCGTAATTAGTTGTAATCACTAGTAAGTACACCGAACATGGGTAATGAGACCTTAATTAGAAAAACGTTTGTTGCACTTTGTTTTTAAGTGTAGGTGTCCTTAATTATTCGTCAAAATAAAGTGTAACCAAAGCGAATGGCTGAACTAGACATTTAAATATCGTTACATTTTAATTGTTATTCCCCTTCGGTTATTGCTTTTGTAATTCCGAGGCCTGATTCAAAGAAGTGTTTACTTTTTTATGAATAAATAGAAGAAAAACAGTAAATATTTGTAAATATTTTGACTTATCGAACAGGAAAATTGGTAACACTTTAATCTAAGTTGACGTAGTTACACCTTTCTTGCACTTACGATAGTGATTCCAATGAATTATGCATCATTACATGTAACTAACCCAAAACCTAACCCACATCCTGACCTCAACCTTATTAAGTACATGTAATTAATTACTATTACTCATTAGGTAAATGAATAGTTACAATGTAACTACCTCACCTTAAAATAAAGTGTTACTGTAAAATTTGCAAAAGCTCTTATTGCATAACAAGCTATCGTTTATCAATATAAAAATGGGTTACACTTTATTTTAGTGTTACAGTGTAACTATTGATGTAACGAGTGAGTAATATTAATTAATTACATGTACTGACTATTTAAGGTTAGGTTTACTTGCATGTAATTATGCGTAATTATTTGTAATTACTACAGTAAGTACATCGACCATGGGTAATGAGATCTTAATTAGTAAAGCATTAGAGATTTTCGTTATATTTTGTTTTTAAGTGTAGGTGTCCTTAATTATTCGTCAAAATAAAGTGTAACCAAAGCAAATGGCTGAACTAGACATTTATTTATTCTTACATTTTAAGATTACATTGCAACCCAGAACTGGGAAACACCCAAACACTCTTGCATTCACACACACACTCATACACTACTGCCAATTTTGTTCACCCAATAGCACATATCTTTGGGAGAACATGCAACCTCCACACAGAAATGGCAACTTGCCTAGCTGGGACTCGAACCAGGGACTTTCTTGCTGTGAGGCAGCAGAGCTAACCACTGAGCCACAGTGCCGCCCAACTACAACAATAAGTTTTTCTAAACATAAATATGGTGTGGATTTAAGCACACACACACACACACACACACACACTAAGATCCAATCTGAGCGCACGCACACATTTCTAAACGAGGCTCCTGGTGTTTGCACATGTTCCCGCTGTCTCTAAATGATATGTCAGGACTGTTTATATTTATCAGGCTGAGCCGCATGAGCGCGTGACATTTGCATGTGCTAACGAGCTGCTCATCATCGCTAATCACCGCCGATGATTATTGACTGCTGCTAATGGGTTGAAGATGGGCACAGCAGGGGGCTTTTCTCCGTCACAGCGATTCTCTGACGGACATGAATACTGAGAGTTAGTGGATCACCTCCTGCTGCGTCTGTGTGTTTACAGGTTCACGTATGAGATTGCGCCGGTGTTTGTGCTGATGGAGCAGCTCACGCTGAAGAAGATGCGAGAGATTGTCGGCTGGCCGAATGGAGAGGGAGATGGCATTTTCTCACCAGGTGTGATCATGAAAACAATATAATAATTAACAATCAAAGATTAAAGGGTCGTTTTTTAATTTAATATATAGCTAAATGACTGATGTTTTTCTCTTTAACAACTGGTGGATGCACAGATCCCCCCAAAAAACCCACACGGGTTATGTACAGATAAGCTATTGCACTGTTTTCTCCTTTGGCTTAGTCCCTGATTCATTAGAGGGCACCACAGCGGAATGAACCACCAATTACTCTTGCATATGTTTTATGCAGCGGATGTTCTCATTCTTCCATTAACATTTTTCCAAATGTTTCAAATATTAAAGGATATTTAATATGCAAAAGTCACTTTCATAAGGGGTTTAAACACAGTTGTGTGAATGTAACCAGCTTCCAATGGCCTAACTTCATTCATTCATTTTCTTTTCGGTCCCTTTATTAATCTGAGGTCGCCACAGCGGAATGAACCGCCAACTTATCCAGCATATGTTTTACGCAGCGGATGCTCTTCCAGCCGCAACCCATCACTGGGAAACATCCATACACACTAATCACACACATTACACTCATACACTACGGCCAATTGCCTTATAGCACATGTCTTTAGACTGTGAGGGAAACCGGAGCATCCTGAGGAAACCCACGCCAAACCCACTCTACACAGAAATGCCAACTGACTCTGAGAATCGAACCAGCGACCTTCTTGCTGTGGGGCGACAGCGCTACCCACTGCGCCACCATGCCACCCTTCTTGTTTAGCATTCCAGCAAATTTCCTAGTGATTGGATTACATCGATTTATGACTCAATATAATTCATGTAGTGCACATTTGACAGGTATAAATAAATCAGCTAGGATTTATGTAACGTAAGCAATGTGGAAAAAAAAAATACAACACATTTAATCCCAGTTTTTTGCTTGCAAGTTGAGAATCGCTCCGGGGTGCGCTTCCCAAAACCATCGTTAGCCGACTAAGGTCGCAAGTTCCATCGTTACAAATAGAGCTTGTTGATTTGTCGTTTCCCAAATCCGTCGCTCCAAAGCAAACTGCGTCGCAAACTTGAGCACTTGAAACTACACCTCTGGAGCTGTAGTTAGAAACAGTTCCTGGCTGTGTTCTATTCCCACTTATCCCCCCTATGCCCTATTTAGAACATTCTAACATTCAAAGCAGGAATTATTAAAAATAAAAAAGCATTAAGGTCATCTCCTTTAGGTTTAATTTCACTTCAAACTATTTTTACAGTTCAGTTTTAGCGATCTTCATGTTTACAATTGCGCTCCCTTCGCAAAACATTGATGTCATTTTGAACACAGCCTCATGGCGAAAGCTGTAGGTGACCTATTATTTAAAAGCGGAGTTTATGTTACGTCTCCAAAGCTTGTGAAAACAAAATACATACGTTAATTCTTTTAATTTATAGTGGGTTATTTAATAAGGATCTGTACTGTATATGACATGGGCCTGCTGGTTAGAATCAGAATCAGAATCAGAATCAGAAAGAGCTTTATTGCCAGGTATGTTCACACATACGAGGAATTTGTTTTGGTGACAGAGCTTCTACAGTGCAACAGGATAACAGAGACAGGGCAAAAAACAGATAATAAATATATTAAATATATATATATATATATATATATATATATATATATATATATATATATATATATATATATATATATATATATATATAAGTAGTGAATACAAATATACAAATTGACAAGTGTATGTACATGTTTATTACTATATACAACGTTATATGTGCAGCTGTTATGTGCAAATTGGCATGTAAAGTGTGTTGTTAAATAAGTGTATATGTGTATAAAAGTGTGTAGCAAGTAGTGATGTTGGTTCCACAATTATTATCATCAAGTGTTCATGAGATGGATCGCCTGAGGGAAGAAACTGTTTCTGTGTCGGGCTGTTCTGGTGCGCAGTGCTCTGTAGCGTCGACCAGAAGGTAACAGTTCAAAGAGGCAGTGTGCTGGGTGTGAGGGGTCCAGAGTGATTTTGGCAGCCCTCCTGCTTACAAGTGTCAAATTGTAAAAGTAGACTTTTCAAAAAAATAAATAAACAATATCCTACTTAATAATAATAAATATAATAATAATAATCATCATCATCGTTAATATTATTATTAAAGTATAATATTTATAATTTCTAATAAATAATAAAAATTAAATTTCATTTTATAAGAAATAGCCTGATTATTTATTTATTTATATGATTTATATGAGATTAGAATACGTGTGTAACACAGGGAGTGACAGAGACAACTGGAGTTTAGGATCCACGTGCAGGTTTATTCAAAGTTAGGGAGGCAAAGGTCAACACAGGTGCAAACAGATGTATAAAGGCAATCCAGAATCGTGGTCAAATGTAACAGGCGAGAGGTCAGAAGGCAGGCGGCAGACAATGAGAAAGTAAACAAGGCAAAGATCAAAACACAGAGAAACTAGACTAGGAAAACGCATTGTAGTGTCACTATACAGATAACAAGACTCGGCAAAGGCAGGGAGTGTGTGTCTTGTTTAAATAGTGTGTGTAATCAGTCTCTGACAATCCTCAGCTGGTGCAAGTGTAATCAGTGAAAATGAGGAAGCATGTGTGTTTGTGGAACGGAGTGCATGTATGAAAATGTAGTCCATGAATGGCGGATTTGTAGTCCATAGGTTATTGTGAGGGTGAGTGCTTACCAGCGACCTCTGGTGGTTAGAGATCGCTGGTAATCATGACAACGTGTTAGCGTTTGTAAGTGATTTTATGTTTTAGATTAGAACATGTAATGTTCAACTTCTCAATAATATAAGTAAAGCAAACAAAGGCCCTATATGTGCTATTTACATGTATTTGAGTTAATATGGAAAGCGAGTGCATGTTTTTACTAAATCTAATATTGGATTTTATTTTAAATGTCTGTAAAACAATATCATTTGCACAAATAAATTGTGGGTGTCTTTAAAGAAGTTGTTACTCCACCCCGTTTAGAGCACCATTATGGGCGTTTTATGTTATAACTAACATGGTTCAAGCGATGGATCTGTGAGAGAGAAACTACTCGTTTTGGGAAACGCTCGTCACTACATCGTTCTTTTCCCAAACGATGCATCGTACTATAATAGGTCAGCCGCGAGTTACGTCGTTGTTTGGGAAACACACCCCTGGTTGTTGGGGATGGAGCGAAAAGTAGGTAGTGCTGTCGCCTCACAGCAAGAAGGTCGCTGGTTCGAGTCTCGGCTGGGTCAGTTGGCGTTTCTGTGTGGAGTTTGCATGTTCTCCCTGCGTTTGCGTGGGTTTCCTCCGGGTGCTCCGGTTTCCCCCACAGTCCAAAGGCATGCGGTATAGGTGAATTTGGTAGGCTAAATTGTCCGTAGTGTATGAGTGTGAATGAGTGTGTGTGGATGTTTCCCAGAGATGGGTTGACGCTGGAAGGGCATCCGCTGCGTAAAAATGTGCTGGATAAGTTGGCGGTTCATTCCGCTGTGGCGACCCCAGATTAATAAAGGGACTAAGCTGAAAAGAAAATGAATGAATGACTGATGACAGCACATAATATTTGACTAGGTAGTTTTCAAGACACTTCTATACAGCTTAAATTGACATTTAAAGGCTTAACTAGGTTAATTTGATTAACTAGGCAGGTTATGGTAATTAGGCAAGTTATTGTTTAACAATAGTTTGTTCTGTAGACTATCGAAAAACAAATATTGCTTAAGACGGCTAATAATTTTGACCTTAAAATGGTTCATAAAAAATTAAAAACTGCTTTTATTCTAGCCGAAATAAAACAAATAAGACTTTCTCCAGAAGAAAAAATATTATAGGAATTACTGTGAACAATTCCTTGCATCATTTGGGAAATATTAAAAAAATAAAATAAAAACCACAGTAGGGTGAATAATTTCGACTTGTGTGTGTTTCTGCCTGAGGTGTACTAATGTATCTAAATGTGTATTTGTGCAGGAGGAGCGATCTCCAACATGTACAGCGTGATGGTGGCGCGATATAAACACTATCCTGAGGTTAAAATCAAAGGCATGGCGGCGGCTCCCAGACTGGTGCTGTTCACCTCAGAACACGTAGGTCATTCACTCTCTCTGTGTACATACATTTACTTTCAGTCATTTAGCAGATGCTGTGTGTCCAAAGGGACTTGCAATTGAGGAGGCATTCAGCGATTCAACAAAAAGTTGAATGAAGTTATTTTCAGCTTAATCCCTTTATTAATCTGGGGTCGCCACAGAGGAATGAACATCCGACTTATCCAGAACATGTTTTACGCAGCAGATGCCCTTCCAGCTGCAACCCATCTCCGGGAAACATCCATACACACTCATTCACACTCATACACTACGAACAATTTAGCCAATTCACCTATACCGCATGTGTTTAGACTGTGGGAGAAACCGGAGCAAGCGAAGGAAACTCACGCGAACACGGGGAGAACATGCAAACTCCACACAGAAACGCCAACTGTTCTGGGAATAATCAATTGTCCAGAATTAATTGAGCATAGTAGATGTGAGAGCTATAATACACTAGGAGCTGCCTCAAATACTGGGTAAGTAAGCCGTTCAGGGCTTTGTAGGTAGTCAATAAAATTATAAAACTTATACGATATTTAATAGTGAACTGTCACGATCACCAGCGATCTAAACTCCATAGATCGCTGGTAAACATGCACAATAGCTTACGGACTACAAATCCGCCATTTTAATGGACTACATCTCCATACATGAACTCCGCTCACACACACATGTTCCTCATCCTGACTGATTGCACAGACACCACCGGAGGATTGTCAAGGACTGATTACACACACCATTTAAGCAGCACATACACTCCCTCCAGTGGCCGAGTCTTGTTTACATCCTGTGACATTGCAATGCGTTTCCTTTGTCTTGTTTTTCTGTGTGTTTACCCTCGCCTTGTTATTCTGTTTATCCCTGCTGCCTTCCGACCTCCCGCCTGTTACTTTGACCACGTTTATGGATTGCCATCATACATCTGTTTGCACCTGTGTTGACCATTGCTTGCCTGACCTCCTCAATAAACCTGCATGTGGATCCAAACACTGTTGTCAGTATCACATGCCCTGGTTACAGGAGCCAATGCAATGATGAAAGAACTGGAGTAATATGATCATGTTTCTTTGTTCTAGAAAGCACTCCAGCAGCTGCATTTTGAACTAGCTGAAGTTTGTTAATTAGGCCAGCAAGGCAACTGCCTAGTAATGCATTACAGTAATCTAATCGAGAGGTCATGAAAGCATGAATAAGCTTTTCCGCATCAAATATTGATAGCATATGTCGAAGTTTGGCATCATTTTTAAGATGAAAAAATACAGTTTTACTTGAAATCTGGCCTTCAAATGACAGGTTGCTATCAAATGTCATCCCCAAATTTTTGACTGAAGATGAGGACTGAACTAAGAATGCATCAAGGGCTAGACCAGGCATGGGCAAACTCGATCCTGGAGGGCCGGTGTCCCTGCAGAGTTTTGCTCCAACACTAATCAAACACACCTGAACACCCTAATTAGTGTCTTTAAGATCACTAGAAAGCTACAAGCAGGTGTGTTTGATTAGGGTTGGTGCAAAACTATGCAGGGACACCGGCCCTAAAGGATCGAGTTTGCCCATCCCTGGGTTAGACAGTGTTCTAGGTGTCTAGAATTGTGGGTGCACTCAAAATGGTTTTTGCTGTTTGTTAAAACTTCTTATTTAAATTGAGTTGAAACAACATAATTCTTAAGATTTTGGGGGACAACTTATTGTTTTATCTTCAATCCACTTATATTTACATGAACTTTTTGTGTTGGGACAACATGAACGAACTCTGCGTTTTTTAGTGTATGAAATAACTTTTGCTTTTAGTTCAAACTACTTATTTAAAATGAGTTGAAACACAGCTCGTAAGGTTTTGGAGGGGACAACTTAACTGTTTCACGTTCAATCTACTTAAATTTGTAAAAATGAATGTCAACTTAATTCCTTTATGCTTTCCAAACACAAATCGATTGTGTAGAGGCCAGCATTTTTTTCACACTCTACACTCAAAAAAATAAATTTTGCTGCTTGTTTATTATGGGCGACGCAGTGGCGCAGTAGGTAGTGCTGTTGCCTCACAGCAAGAAAGTCGCTGGTTCGAGCCTCGGCTGGGTCAGTTGGCGTTTCTGTGTGGAGTTTGCATGTTCTCCCTGCATTCGCGTGGGTTTCCTCCGGGTGCTCCGGTTTCCCCCACAGTCCAAAGACATGTGGTACAGGTGAATTGGGTAGGCTAAATTGTCCATAGTGTATGTGTGTGAATAAGTGTGTATGTGTTTCCCGGTGGTGGGTTGCAGCTGGACGGGCATCCGCTGCGTAAAACATGTGCTGGATGGGTTGGTGGTTCATTCTGCTGTGGCGACCCCGGATTAATAAAGGGACTAAACCGAAAAGAAAATGAATGAATGAATAAATGCTTGTTTATTACGACGTAATACTTACTTAAAAGCTTATTAAATTGGCCACTGTTGAGTTATATTTTGATTTTAATGTTGGGTAATTATGGTGGTGTTACTACTACCAAATTTGAGATAAGTCAAATGTTACTTTGGTTGATTATCTTTGGGAAAACATTTATTCTTGATTATTATCAAAGCTAAATTGTTTTCAATAACACGTAACACATTTTAATGTAATTAGAGTGTATCGTCATTGGTCCAAATTATATATGTTTTTTCAGTGTGGTTTAAGAGTCTGTAAGGGTCTACGAACAAATACTATACTCTCATTCTGGCGTAATAATCTAGACACTTTGCTGCTGTAACATGGCTGTAGCAGTGCAGTGATATTACACAGCACTGATACCTAGCTGGGGACTATTCTCAGGTCCTGCGTAATATCATTGCGCTGCTGCAGCCATTATACGGCAGCAACGTTTCTTGATTATTACGCCGGAATGAGAGTATAGTTCTTAGCCATATCAGCCTAGAAATGAACAACGTTTCATTTTCCTTTAGTCTTAGTACATGGTGTAACTACAAAGAGTCAAGCTTTAAATGGGAAAAATGATCAAAACTCTTTCGAATGCTTCGAGCGAGATGCTAATGGTCTCATCCAATTCAATAATCTATGCTAAGCTAAATAGATAAAAAAAATGGTTCAACTCAACTGTTTAACTCTAGGGAAGTTGTAAAATGAATAAAAAGTGGAGTGTTTCTTTAAAACAACATGAAAGTGAGAAAATTAACCTTTCCTTATTTTCACTTTTGGGTAAATCATGCATGTAATGTTCTGTTCCCAGAGTCACTACTCTATAAAGAAGGCCAGCGCAGTGTTGGGTTTCGGCACAGAGAATCTGATCCTGCTGAGAACAGATGAACGGTGAGTTTCTGTGTGTGTCTGAGAGTGTGTGTTCGCGATTTACAAAGACTATTTCTTGTATAATGACATGACTATGATCTATTTGTACTCTACTTGTAGGTTTTTGAGGACTTGCCTGGTGTCCTTGTAATTCAAAACACTTAAAAATCATACTTAACAGAGTCTTTTGACATTCAAATTTTGCCTCAGGTTTCCTGTGATGGTGGGTTTTAGGGGTAGGCGTATGGTAAAGCCATATACTGACCATTTTTTTCAGTATAAAATATGTTTTGCCTATGGAAATTCCCTGTACACTACCAAAACTAGTGTGTGTGCGCTGGATCTGGTGGTTTACAGGGACAGGTTTTTGTATAATCACATGGGTATATGACCTAGTTGTACTCTATTAAGGTGGTTTACAAGGACTTGCCTGGTGTTCTTGTAATTTATATCACTTAAAAATCATAAATAAGTCTTTTGACATTTGATTTTTTTGGTTAGGTTTATGGGTAAAGCCATATAATTAGCGGTTTTTACAATATAAAATACATTATGCTTATGGAGAGTCCTCATAAACTACTAAAACCAATCTGTGTGTGTGTTCAGTGTGTTTGTGAAACTCTCAGATGTTAATGATGTCTGTGTTTAATTTGTGTCTCTCTGTTAGAGGTCGAGTTATTCCAGCTGATTTGGAGGCCAAAGTCATTGACGCCAAGCAGAAGGTGAATAAACTCTTCAACTTCATTCTTACTCTGTAAACATAAAGAAAACTGTGAAAATGACCTTTAACCCTTAACTGGCCCATGGGGTCAGGGTGACCCCTGATAGAAAAAAAATCACTGTTTAGGTTCTGTGGGGTCAAACTGACCCCACATTGAAAATAAATGGGAAAAGTGGAAAAAAATAGTCTAAAAGATATTTTAACCCATTTTAAATCTGGAATGTCTTACATTTCTGCAAAGGGTTGGGTTTAGAGCACAAATTTAAATTGGTATATAATTAGATTTTTTTAGATTAGATTCAATTTATTGTCATCACACATGTACAAGTACAAGGCAACGAAATGCAGGTAAATGGAACCCCCCGACCGTGCACAGACATCACAACTCCAGGGAAGACATAATGCATAGAGTCCTGGAAATTTAAGAGCACATCAAGGGGCAGTGGAGGCCCGCAGAGGTTTATCATTAAAACTATAGTAAAAACTGAAAAATAAATGTGGCCTTATCTCATTGATTTATCAAAATTAGATGTAGCAGAAGTCCCTAATGTACATCACAGATGAGAAAAAACCAAAAAGAACCATAATAATAAAATAACAGAAGAACCAACTGAATGGTAAGGTTTATAATCTGATGAATACATATTAAACTTCTTTAATATTATTAAATGTAGATGCTGTATCACTGATATGTGTTGGTTTGCACTGAGCCACAGCTCTAAAGTTCAATTTCAAAGGGTTTATTTTATTTTCAGGATCTGAGTTGAACTATCTGCTGCTGCTTTCAGTAGTGTGGCAATAAATGTCATGTAAAATAACATTCAAACTCACATTGTTAGCATTTAATACTGAATAAAGCACACGAGGTGTACCTGAGGTGATCATTGTCAGTTTTCTGTTTTTCAGCTGTTAGAAATAGATACAATTTCTGAAATAAAAATTTCACGTGTTTGTTAGAACAAAAACTCTTTTTAATATGGAAAACATTTCTTTTATCACGTGCTGTTGCTTTTATTTAAAACACACTTTTAGTTTAGTTTAGTTTAGTTTAGTTTATTTGTTTACAGGGTCAAGGCACATTAATAAACATTACTGTAAAATGTGCCAGAATTAGCCAAGAATGGCTACTTTTCATCTGTAGACCCCTTACAGCACTGATCATCAACTGGCGGCCCTTAAACTTAAATTAATTGACTAATCCAAACCGGCACTATAGACATGCTCCTAGTAATTGGTTATCTCTCAAGAGCAATCACTGGCTGTTCATTGGTTATTACAGCAGGGGAGTTCTTGAGAGCTACCTGAGCTCAAACTCCCTCTCGCCTTGCAATGGGAGGGAGCCCCGGGCTCGAGGATCTTATGAGCTCAGGGCTCTCTCCCAGGACAGCATGCCAAACAAACTTATAATTAATCATCAGCTAAGTGTGAACTCTTGAATTACCCTGAAGGCTTGCAAGTACATTCAGAAGTACAAATCAACCATATTTAAAAAAAAACAACAACAATAGAATAATGAAAATTGCCTGTATTTCAAGAGTTCACACTTAGCTGATGATTAATTATAAGCTTGTTTGGCATGCTGTCCCGGGAGAGAGCCCTGAGCTCATAAGATCCTCGAGCCCGGGGCTCCCTCCCGTTGCAAGGCGAGAGGGGAGTTTGAGCTCAGGTAGATCTCGAGAACTCCCGCGCTGTAATAACCAATGAACAGCCAGTTATTGCTCTTGAGAGATAACCATTTACTAGGAGCATGTCTATAGTGCCGGTTTGGATTAGTCAATTAACTTATGTTGCATGTTTTTTTGATGGTGGGAGGAAACCGGGGAACCCGGGGGAAACCCACGTGAGCACGGGGAGAAAATGCAAACTCCGCACAGAAATGTCTGCTGGTTTGGTAAAGCCTAGAACCAGAGACATTCTTGCTGTGAGGCAACAGTGCTAACCACTGGGCCACCGTGTCACCCATCTAGGAAGAAGGAGGAGTAGGGGTGGATGGGGGGATTCTTCAAAACGAAGATAGCGGTGGTACGTAACCCAGGGTATTTGTAGTAGCTTAGGAGTCGTCTGATTGGTGCATTGAGAATTGGATAATGCGGATCCAGCCGCTAGCAATCATAAGCACGTGATCCTCTCGAAATTAGTTTATAACTAAACTTCACTTTAGGTCATAACAAAACATTTCATAGCTAATAGCATTTTTACATTATTCAATTGCACAAAATAGTCGTTTATTTCTCTGCAGTTCACTCTGATGTGTGTATGTGAAGTGAGGTAATTTAGCCCGATCTCACGAAGAAACTATTTTACGTCAGAAAAGTGGACGATTTTACGATTTTATTCGATAAAACTTATACGATTTTTTGATACGCCCCATAAACCCTCCCCCTCATCAGGGGATGAGCAGATCAAACTAAGATATACAAATGAGATCTTACATATTAATACAAATTAGCCACTTAATGAAAAAACTTACGAATTGCCGTGAGATTGCGTTGGTTGATCCTCTGTCCAGGGTTTTGTGCCGATGTTTGTGAACGCGACGGCTGGATCTACAGTATACGGAGCCTTCGACCCAATCAATGAGATCGCCGACATCTGTGAGAAATACAACATGTGGCTTCATGTAGATGTGCGTGTCTGTCTTTATTTCATTATTACACTTGAGTGGAATCGTTAGGTTGTGAAGAAGCTCATTTGAACTGCGTGAATGTGTGTGTGTCTTTTTAAGGGAGCGTGGGGTGGAGGCTTGCTGATGTCCAGAAAACACAGGCACAAGCTCAGTGGCATTGAGAGGTATTAAACTTACACACACACACACACACAGAAATTTACTGTAAAATAGCAGGTTAAATTACAGAAATTTACTGTAAAATAGCAGGTTAAATTACAGAAATTTACTGTAAAATAGCAGGTTAAATTACAGAAATTTACTGTAAAATAGCAGGTTGAATTACAGAAATTTACTGTAAAATAGCAGGTTAAATGACAGAAATTTACTGTAAAATAGCAGGTTAAATTACAGAAATTTACTGTAAAATAGCAGGTTAAATTACAGAAATTTACTGTAAAATAGCAGGTTAAATTACAGAAATTTACTGTAAAATAGCAGGTTGAATTACAGAAATTTACTGTAAAATAGCAGGTTGAATTACAGAAATTTACTGTAAAATAGCAGGTTGAATTACAGAAATTTACTGTAAAATAGCAGGTTGAATTACAGAAATTTACTGTAAAATAGCAGGTTAAATTACAGAAATTTACTGTAAAATAGCAGGTTGAATTACAGAAATTTACTGTAAAATAGCAGGTTAAATTACAGAAATTTACTGTAAAATAGCAGGTTAAATTACAGAAATTTACTGTAAAATAGCAGGTTAAATTACAGAAATTTACTGTAAAATAGCAGGTTAAATTACAGAAATTTACTGTAAAATAGCAGGTTGAATTACAGAAATTTACTGTAAAATAGCAGGTTGAATTACAGAAATTTACTGTAAAATAGCAGGTTAAATTACAGAAATTTACTGTAAAATAGCAGGTTGAATTACAGAAATTTACTGTAAAATAGCAGGTTGAATTACAGAAATTTACTGTAAAATAGCAGGTTTTTGGGGAGACAACTTAATTGTTTTATGTTCAGTACACTTAAAATTGTAAGCATTGTGATAGTCACATGATGTGGAGCACACTCGAGGCCAGTGGTGTAAAGTAACTAATTACAAATCCTGAAATGACTGTAATTGAGTAGTTTTTCCTAGAAATTGTCATTTACACTCCTGCATGTGTGTGCCATGAGTGTGTTGTGATCAGTCTTGTTTCTGCAGAGCGAACTCCGTCACCTGGAACCCACACAAGATGATGGGTGTTCCTCTACAGTGCTCCGCCATTCTGGTCCGGGAGAAGGTGAGAAATTGGGGCAGCAGGTGATTGAGAGTGAATAAGAGAGGAAGAGATACAATTCAGTAGAAAACCGGGTGAGAGGAAGCGAGACAAAGAAGCGAACGAGATATTGAGAGTACAGAGTTTGACATGTTTTGTTTCCCTCCGCCCACTGTTCCTGCTGTCTTACCTATATCATGTGTGTGTGTTTAACAGGGTCTTCTACAGGGCTGTAACTCCATGTGCGCTGGATATCTCTTTCAGCCGGATAAGCAGTATGACGTCACCTACGACACTGGAGACAAGGCCATACAGTGTGGCCGTCATGTAGACATCTTCAAATTCTGGCTCATGTGGAAGTCAAAGGTGTGTGAGAGCATGTAAATTTTTTTGTGACATACCAGGATACACATTTGTATAGGGACTTGGGTATTGCACAGGTATTACAAGGAGATGGTGAATTATGCGGACATTGCTGATGTCCCCATTTTTCAAAAAGCTTATACACTCATCGGCCACTTTATTAGGTACACCTTACTGGTACCGGTTTGGACCCCCTTTTGCCTTCAGAACTGCCTAAATCCTTCATGGCATAGATGAGTGGATGATGGAGATGTAGGTTGATGAATGGATGAATTGATAAATAGTTGGATGGATGAATGTGTGGGTGGAAGTATGAATAAATAAATTGTATGATGAAAAGATAGATGAATAGTTAGATGGATGAAAAGATGGATTGGAGATTCATGAATGGATGAATGAGTGAGTGGATAGGTGGATGAGATGATGAATAGATGCATGGATGAAAAGTTGCATTCATAGATGATAATGGTTGGATTGCTGTATAGATAAAAGAATGAACAATAATGAATGAATGAATAGATGGATGGATGGATGGATGGATGGATGGATGTTTGAAGGATGAAAAGGCAGATGAACTGTTGGGTAGATGAATGGATGATGGAGATGTGGGTTGATGAATGGATGAATTGATAAATAGTTGGATGGATGAATGAGTGGGGGGATGTATGGATGAATGAGTAGATGGATGGATGAATAGTAGGATGAAAAGATGAATGAATGTTAGATGGATGAAAAGATATATTGGAAATAACAGATTCATGAATGATTGATTGGATGAATGGGTGAGTGGATGGGTGGATGAGATGCGGATAGATGCATGGATGAAAAGTTGCATGAATAGATGATAGTGGATTGATTGCTGTATAAATAAAAGAATGAACAATAATGGATGAACCAATGAATGGATAAACAACTGAATGAATGAATGAATGAACTAACAAACAATTAAATGGATGGATGAATAGTAGGATAAAAAGATGGATGAATGTTAGATGGATAAAAATATGGATTGGAGGTAACAGATTCATGAATGCCTGAATGGATGAATGGGTGAGTGGATGGGTGGATGAGATGACGAATAGATGCATAGATAAAGTTGTGTGAATAGATGATAATGGATGGATTGCTGTATAGATAAAAGAATAAACAATAATGGATGAACCAATGAATAAATAAACAACTGAATGAATGAATGAATGAATGAATGAATGGATGGATGAATGAATGAATGAATGAATGAATGAATGAATGAATGAATCGACAATTAAATGAATGGATGGATGTTTGCAGGATGAAAAGGCAGATGAACTGTTGGATGGATGAATGGATGATGGACATGTGGGTTGATGAATGAATGAATGAATTAATAAATAGTTGGATGGATGAATGTGTGGGTGGATGTATAGATGAATGAATAGATGGGTGGATGAATAGTAGGTTGAAAAGATGAATTGGATATAACAGATTCATGAATGGTTGAAATGGTGAGTAAATGGGTGGATGAGATGGTGAATAGTAGGATGAATGGATGATAATGGATGGATTGCTGTATAGGTAAAATAATGAACAATAATGGATGAACCAATAAATTAATAAACAACTGAATGAATGAATGAATAAATTAACTAACTAATTAACCAATTAATTAATGGACTAACAATTAAATGAATGGATGGATGTTTGCAGGATGAAAAGGCAGATGAACTGTTGGATGAATGGATAATGGAGATGTGGATTGATACATGGTTGAATTGATAAATAGCTGGATGGATGAATGGGTGGGTGGATGTATGGATGAATTAATTGATGAATGGATGAACAAAAGTTAAATAGACGAATGTTAGATGGATGAAAAACTGGATTGGAAATAATAGATTAATGAATGGATGAATGGGTGAGTGGATGGATTGTGAAATACGTGAAAAGATATGCATGAATGAAAAGTGGGAGGAATAGATGATAATGAATGGATTGCTGGATTGATGTATAGATAAAAGGATGAACAATAATGGATGAACCAATGAATAGTTCCAACAATAAAATGAATGGATGGATGGATCGATGTTTCATGGATGAATGGGCGGATAGGTGAATGGATGATGGATATGTGGGTTGGTGAATGGATGGATTGATGAATAGTACAATGGATGAATGAGTGGGTGGATGTATGGATGAATAAATGGATGGATGAATAGTAGGATGAATAGATGGACGAAAAGATGCATTGGAGATAACAGCTTTATGAATGGGTGAGTGGGATGGATGGGTGGATGAGATGGGGAATAGATGCCTGGAAGAAAAGTGGGATGAATAGATGGTAGTGGATGGATTGATGTACAGATAAAAGGATGAACAATAATGGATGAACCAATGAATGAACAACTGATGAATGAATGAATGAATGAATGAATGAATGAATGAATGAATGAATGAATGAATGAATGAACAGACAAATAATTCAATCGATGGATGTTTGATGGACGAATGGGCTGATGAACTGTTGGGTAGATGAATGGATGATGGAGATGTGGGTTGATGAATGGTTGGATTAATGAATGGATGAATGAACCAATACCTTTTAGAAACTCAATGACCAACAGAAAGCTGCCTGTGCAGAAGATCAGCTGTCATGTTATGTATTTCGCACCTTCAACAGGGCACTACTGGTTTTGAGAAGCACATTGACCGATGTCTGGAGCTGTCGGAGTATCTCTACCACAAGATCAAAAACAGAGAAGGATATGAGATGGTGTTTCAAGGGGAGGTAAGTAAAAAAATAGCAAAAAAAAAAACCCAAAACAATCAACCTTGCTACTGTCAATTACATACTCCTGGTGCCATGTATCAGGAAGATAATGCACTAATACACACAGCAAGACTGGTGACAGAGTGGTTTGATGAACATGAAAATTAAGTTGAACATCTCCCATGGCCTGCACAGTCACAAGATCTAAATATTATTGAGACACTTTAGTGTGTTTTGGTGGAGAAAACGTTTTCTTCCACCAGCATCACGTAGTAACCTGGCCACTATTCTGAAAGATGAATGGCTCAAAATCCCTCTGGCCACTGTGCAGGACTTGTATCTGTCACTCCCAAGACCAATTGATGATGTATTAGCTGCAAAAGGAGGCCCTACACCATACTAATGAATTTCTGTGGTCTAAAGCAGTATTTCCCAACCCTGTTCCTGAAGGCACACCAACAGTACACATTTTTAACCTCTCCCTAATCAAACACACCTGAATCAACTCATCATAACATCAGAAGAGACTCCAACACCTGAAGTTAATGGGTCAGAAAAGGGAGACATCCAAAATATGTACTGTAGGTGTGCCTCCAGGAACAGGGTTGGGAAACACCGGTATAAAGCATTTTAGTTTCATTGTCCAACCCCTGCATATCCAAGTGAAATTTCTTCCCAAACAAGAAGTTGGAAGTAATTTATTTAAGAACCTGTGATGAAGAGATGTTGGAGGAGGGAGGGGAAGTCATATTGATTAAAGTTTATGATGGTAAATTAATTAAAATGGCGTGCATTGATCAATTCTACAGTATTCCATGAAAATATGAATGGTCATACTTGGTTTATAGTATAGGTGGGCATAGATAATTTTTTTTCAATCTAGATTAATCTCACTGATGTTGGGAAGTTGTGCGCGAACTGAAGAGCGGTGAGCGGGTATGAAGATGATTGGGTTCGGTGTGCATGGGGACTAAAACAAAAAGCTAGCCAAACTGTACCAAAAAGCTCAGAAGCCGGGGGGTTGGGGGTGTGGGGGGTATGTAATCTGAAAGCTAGTAGTGGGCAATGTAAACATAAGCATTGTACCAAATGATTAATTCAAATGGAAGTACAGTAATTAAGGCCACTTAATATTAACTGTGACTGTATAAATTGATTGTAGGATATGTTGAAATATGTTTAATGCATGTATGCTATTTTATAATTTTGTGTTTCAGCCACAGCACACAAATGTATGTTTCTGGTACATTCCTCCAAGCCTGCGGCTCCTGCCAGATGGAGAGGAGAAACGACATCGGCTTCATAAGGTGAGATGATACTCAAAATACTCACTTATTTCACTATGCTGTTTAGGGGTTTAACGCAAGACAGTTGATCCGTGATTTGTACGGATCACAACCCACGGTTTGGAATACATGTAGCCCATAGATTAATTTTTTTAATCCTAAATTTGTAATGATCACAGAGTTATCGCCCCCGCGTCATTCAAATCAGATGTATTAAAGCATTCAGGCTTTCCTGTAATATATAATGATCATGGAAGAAGTTGTAGTGGGTTATTCGGAATGTGGTGGGTTTCTTAGGTTATTAAAGGTGTTTTCTGTCAATACTTGTTTAACCTGCATTAATGCATTCAGTGTAAGCTGCAAGATTAATCATTAAAAGATCTCAACAACCATGCAATATGTAAATTATAAATGATGCTGATTTGCATTTGTTTATTAATCCTCCGAATCGCTGCATTCAAATCTGAAAACGCAAAAATCAAGAAAGACATTCAGTCTTTAGTCTTTTGAGTTAGTAATGAAGTTACAAACTAGAATAACAGTTTATAGTTTAGATAAAATCACTGATGTTTATGGTAAATATTAAAATCACCATCATATGTATTTAACTTGACGCTCAAAAATGAAAGTTGTAGGCAGCATTACATTATTTAACCAATAGGTGGCGACAACCAGCCATCAAAAATAAGCCACTGAATAATTCTTCAAAAATGATCATCTAGCAATGAAACATGAAGTTTTATAAGTGAATCACTGAATCATTTATTGAAAATGAGACTGGAAATAAATATGGGTTGTACAAATTACAATGTTAGATTTCTACATCCAGCGTCATCAGCAACAGTAGTAGTAACAGTGATTTTTTTCACAGTACTGAATATTTTACTATTTACTTTTACTATTGTATTGAGCTGATTATTTCTGTGCCGACGCAGTGGCGCAGTAGGTAGTGCTGTCGCCTCACAGCAAGAAGGTCACTGATTTGAGCCTCAGCTGGGTCAGTTAGCATTTCTGTGTGGAGTTTGCATGTTCTCCCTGCGTTTTCTCTGGGTGCTCCGGTTTCCCCCACAGTCCAAAGACATGTGGTACAGATGAATTGAGTTAGCTAAATTGTCCGTAGTGTATGAGTGTGAATGAGTGTTTATGAATGTTTCCCAGAGATGGGTTGTGGCTGGAAGGGCATCGGCTGCGTAAAACATGTGCTGGATAAGTTGGCGGTTCATTCCGCTGTGGCGACCCCAGATTAATAAAGGGACTAAGCCGAAAAGAAAATGAATGAATGAATATTTCTTAATTTTATTGTTATTATTTTTTTAAATATGTTTTTCGTAATAAATAGAAAGCAAATGACATTTGTCGTCTCCTCTTTTTGGCTGATCTGAAAAATGGTCCGATCCGTGACTCAGTAATCATTATGTGATCCGAACCGAGAGATTTGTGATCCGTTACACCACTAATGCTTTTATACTAGTAAAAATACTTTAAAATGTGTACAAGCCGTACATTTGGGGAATAATCAAATTCGAGACTCTGTTTGAGTCATAATTATTGATTTTTTAATTTCATAAATATTAAATAAAGATCATCTTCCTTGACAATGTAAATTTACTTTTACTATTTACTATATTTACTGTAAATATAACCAATATTTAATTTTTGATCAGGAATGTGCATTGCTAAGAACTTAATTTAAACTTAACTTTAAAGTCAACATGAAATCATAATTTACTCCTCTTATCTGTTTATGTATATAGCTGTGCTTGTTATAAACATTGTATCTGTGCAATTCATTTTTTTGTTAAACATTAAGTTTCCCTCATAATCTTTAATCTAATACCATAATCTTCTCCCTGCCCTCAAAACAGCTTTTCTTTACATCTGGTCACATGGTCTGCCTTCAGGGCGGGGCTATCAGCGAGTAACTGAGACGTTCTTAAATATTTTGTTCCATTGGGGGATGTACTAACAACATTGTGAGAGGGTTGTAGAATTACCAGCATACAACGTTGTGGTTACGTTGTCTGTTGGTAAGTCACGAAATTAACGAAAACTACCAATATGTTACGGAACTGTTACGCCATGTCCTAGCTGGGTTATCTGCATGATCCTGTGACGTTTGAATCGGGGGGCGTTCTGGGGGCAGGGTTAGCCCCTAGCAGACGCTTTTGTCCAAATGACTACAAACTAGCCTTCAAATCTTCCTCCATTTTGTTAGCAATGCTCATCTTTCAACGTTTCTTTTTTACATATTAGAAATCATTTCAATTGGATGTACATAGCAATAGGAGAAGAAAACACAATCTCGACTTTGATGCTGACTCTAAAGGCGATTGGTAAAAGTGTTTCGCATTAGACGTTAATAAAACATCGCTCAGTTTACTTCTTTTTAAGTTCATCATTTGTGAAGTGAATTGAGGCATGTGAATAACGGTGGTAAGAAAACATATCATAGGAATACTGATAAATAATGAGGGAATAATATGAATAATGGAAATTTCCAGTCTGATCTCACGAGAAAACGTAAGTATTTTACGTTTCGACAGTTTAGTGGCTAATTCGTACGAATTCGTACGAGTTCAGTCGTACGAAATTGTACGATTTTAAAAAGGAGGCGTGGCACCTAACCCCACCCCTAAACCCAACCGTCATTGGCGGATGAGCAAATCGTGCTAAATCGTACGAATTAGATCGTACGAATTCGTACGAATTAGCCACTAAATCAAAAAGTTACGAATTGCCGTGAGATTGTGTTGGAAATTTCATGTAAATAGGATTGAAGAGCTTCTATTCTGACATGTACAGATTATATATATATATATATTATATAGATTAAGCCTTTGACTATTGAAATAATCACATTATTCATGCACATGAAAACCTATGAATATTTGATTCTAAGAGATTGTAAACATTCGTTCTTTGAATCTAATGTTGTCTAATATTGTATTAAATGCAATATAGTGTAATATCGAAAGACAGATTTGCACAGGGCAGGCAGTCAAATGATGCATAAATCTTAATTTCCCAAAGAAAATTGACCCTTGGGATTGGTTTTGTGGTCCATATTTCCCTGCAAAGTCATGTGACTTTATTTTTGTAGGTTGCCCCAAAGATCAAGGCACTGATGATGGAGTGCGGGACAACAATGGTGGGCTACCAGCCTCAGGGTGAGAAGGTCAACTTCTTCAGGATGGTGGTCTCCAATCCGGCCGTTACCAGGTCTGACATTGACTTCCTGATCGATGAGATAGAAAGACTGGGACAAGATTTATAGAGAACACAGAACAAGTTCAGTAGATGCAAGTCATCTGGAAATGGAGGAGACATTCAGAAGTGTTGTATCAGCTCGATATTCCAGAGAATTAGGCCCTGTCCACAGAAACACAGGTATTTTTTAAAACCACATTTTTTCCATGCGATTTCGAAATCATATTATCAGGTGACTGGGTCTTCAATGGGTTTTAGCTTCAATCGCAGTTCTACCTCTTAGCCCTTCCACTCGTTTTGTGCGTTCACATGAAGAGGTAGGGGTGTTCCAATTCCCTTTAGCTTGAAGGCGTAGGGCTAAGGCGAAGGGCTAGATAGCCCTTGAAACAGAGATTTTTCAGGACCACACTCGAAACCAAGGGGTAAGAATATTTCACAGAATACAGGGGGAGTACAAATTACAAATTAGTATTTTTGTCATTATTACGAATTTTTAAACAAACAAGCACATGTTTTGATATATTCATAACCAGTCAGTGTATCTTTTGGTCATTGAATTTTCATTTTAGAAACAGATATTGAAAAATGAAAAACGAGTGTTTTTTTGATTTTCGTTTTAAAATTAAAAAACGAAAATTGAAATTCAAAGCATTTTTTCAAACGAAAAATCAAAAAAATGACTCGTTTTTCATTTTCATGATGAAAAACGGGAAAAGCAAAATTGAAAAATTATTAGATTTTCATTTTTTATTTTGAATAACAAAAACTAAAATCACTCGAAAACAAAAACCGAATAAAGACTTGTTTTTTTATATTCCGATACCAGATCTGCCTATGCGTCTGCCTATCTGGTTTCGGAATATAAAAAAACAAGTCTTTATTCGTTTTTGTTTTCGAGTGATTTTAGTTTTTGTTATTCAAAATAAAAAATGAAAATCTAATAATTTTTCAATTTAGTTTTTCCTGTTTTTCATCATGAAAATGAAAAACGAGCCATTTTTTTTATTTTTCGTTTTAAAATTCAAAAACGAAAATCAAAAAATGCTTTGAATTTCAATTTTCGTTTTTTAATTTTAAAACGAAAATCAAAAAACGACTCGTTTTTCATTTTTCAATATCTGTTTCTAAAATGATAAGACTGACCATAACCGCGTTCGTGTTTTGCCGTCATGCTTTAAAAAATAAGCTAAAAGAAAAACGCAAAATTTCGCAATTTATAATCCCTAATAATATCTCCTGTATAGCAGTCCCACAACATTCTGACACTCGATGACACTCGAACCCCCTGTCAAAAGTCTTTTGACAGTGCCTGGAATAATGTTGTTTTCGTGTGTTTACATAGAGGAATATGGCGACGATGTTAATGCACATTATATGTTTATGATAACATATTTTTGCCTTCGGTGATTTCCTGAAGATAAATACCAAAAAATAACACAACTGGAATAACTACAGCAGTCGCCATTGTCGATCTCATATCAAGAACGAGCTTGCAATGACATATGATGACGTGTGCATGTGCTGTAGTGCTGTCTCATTTCTTAGATGTAAAATTTGAAGCCCTTCCCCTTCACACACTGTTTCAAGGGCCAAGGGAAAGGTGGTACAAAGGGGTACAAAATAGAATTGGGATTGAGCCTCTGATTACGGTCCAAAGATGCTAATTAAATGTATGTGCAAAACTGGAATATCACATAAAAGATTAGTGAATACAGCAGCATTTCCATCCAGTGAGTCGAAGAGATCAAAAACATTACCTCCTGACAAAAATATCAAAAAGAAAAGGGAGGAGTTCATACACGTTAGATGCGATTGAGGTGAAGTCTCGCATTCTACATCATTAGCAACACACAGCGGTAATTCGCCAGTTTGTGCGTAGCATAAGGTTTTTATTGCCATCTGTTGACATGTGGATGGAGATTTTTTTTTTAAACGAAGACGGGAATAACACGGTTTATAAAAATATCTGCGTATGTGTGGACACAGACCAGTGAAATGCTCTAGAGCAGTGTTTCCCAACTCTGTTCCTGAAGGCACACCAACAGTACACATTTTCAACCTCTCCCTAATCAAACACACCTGAATCAGCTCATCAGGACATTAGAAGTGACTCCAAAACCTCAAGTTAATGGGTCAGATAAGGGAGACATCCAAAATATGCACTGTTGGTGTGCCTTCAGGAACAGGGTTGGGAAACACTGCTGTAGAGTAATGAACCTCTTCAATATATTCTAGAAAGTTTCATCTGGGAAATTGGACATTCCAGAATGCAGAGGCGATGAGCTCTCATTTGATGAGCAACAGTTTACTCTGACATTACATGTCTGTCTCCTTCCCTTCTTACAAGCGTCTGCACAGTAAATAGAAAATGCACAAGTGTACATTAAAAGAACGTCAAGGTTCATTTAGAAGTCATTTGTCCCTCACTTTGTACAAACAAACAAAAAAAATCTGCCCATAAAAAAATGCTGTTAATTTATAGAAAATACTAGTGTTTTTGAACCATACTATAGTAAAGTACTTGATTTTTAATCTGTGGTAGTAATTCTGTAGTTGCAGTACAACAGTGGCAGTACAACTATAATAATATAAACAATTTATACATGTACACACACACACACACATATTTATATATATAGATACACACACACACACACACACACACACACATACATATATATATATATATATATATTATAATACACTAACACTATAGTATGGTTCAAAACCACCATAGTATTTACAATAAATTACTATAGTATTTTTTTTTGTGGGTGCTTACAGTGCAAGGCTTTACATCAGAGTAAAAATACCACATGTTATTAAGAGTATAGTCACAATTCATATAAAAAAAGCTTCCTACAAATATATATATATATATACAGCTAGGCCCATAAATATTGGGACATCAACACAACTTAAAAATGTTTGGCTCTAAACACCAACACAATAGATTTGAAATGAAACAAACTTGTTGCTTTAACTGCAGACTGTCAGCTTAATTTGAGGGTATTTACATTTAAATCAGATGAACGGTGTAGGAATTAAAACAGTTCACATATGTGCCTCCCACTTGTTAAGGGACCAAAAGTATTGGGACAATTGGCTTCTAAGCTGTTCCATGGCCAGGTGTGTGTGTGTTATTCCCTCATTATCCCAATTACAATGAGCAGATGACAGGTCCAGACTTAATTTCAAGTGTGCTGTTTGTATTTGAAATCTGTTACTGTCAACTCTTAAGATGAGATCCAAAGAGCTGTTACTATCAGAGAAGCAAGCCATTATTAGGTTGAAAAACAAAACAAACCCATCAGAGGGATAGCAGAAACATTAGACGTGGCCAAAACAACTGTTTGGAACATTCTTAAAAAAGAGCGCACCAGTGAGCTCAGCAAAACCAAAAGACCCAGAAGACCACAGAAACAACTGTGGTGGATGACTGAAGAATTCTTTCCCTGGTGAAGAAAACACCCTTCACAACAGTTGGCCAGATCAAGAACACTCTCCGGGAGGTAGGTGTATGTGTGTCCAAGTCAACAATCAAGAGAAGACTACACCGGACTAAATACAGAGGGTTCACCACAAGATGTAAACCATCGGTGAGTCTCAAAAACAGGAAGATTAGAGTTCTGAAAAGCCTTCACAGTGCTGAAACAACATCCTATTGACAGATGAGATCAAGATCAGTACCAGAGTGATGGGAAGAGAAGAGTGTGGAGAAGGAAAGGAACTACTCATGATCCTAAGCAGTGAAGCATGGTGGTGGTAGTAACATGGCACGGGCACGTATGTCAATGGAACTGGTTCTCTTGTGTTTATTGAGGATGTGACTGCTGACAAAAGCAGCAAGATGAACTCTGAAGTGTTTCAGGCAATGTTTTCTGCTCATATTCAGCCAAATACTTCAGAACTCATTGAACGGCTCTTCACAGTGCAGATGGAGAATGACCCGAAGCATACTGCAAAAGCAGCCAAAGAGTTTTTGAAATGAAAGTAGTGGCATGTTATGCAATGGCCAAGTCAGTCACCTGAGCTGAATCCGATTGAGCATGCATTTCACTTGCTGAAGACAAAACTGAAGAGAAAACGCCCCAAGAACAAGCAGGAACTGAAGACAGTTTAGTAGAGGCCTGGCAGAGCACCACCAGGGATGAAACATCGCGTCTGGGGAGGTCTATGCATTCCAGACTTAATGCTGTAATTAATTGCAAAAGATTTGCAACCAAGTATTAAAAAGTGAAAGTTTGATTTATGATTATTATTCTGTCCGATTACTTTTGGACCCTTAACAAGTGTGAGGTACATACGCAAACTGTTGTAATTCCTACAACGTTCAAATGATTTTGAAATACCTTCAAATTAAAGCTGTTAAAGAACATCTTTGTTTTATCTCAAATCCATTGTGTTGGTGTTTAGAGCCAAAAATGTCAGAATTGTGTTGATGTCCCAATATTTATGAACCTAACTGTTAATATTAATAATAATATTATACTACAACACACCACAGTTCTGAAGTATACTACAGTGTTTATTACTGTTTATCAGTTTACTATAGTTAGTGACAGTATGGTGTAGCATTAATAAACAAAGAGATGTAAATAATATATATATATATATATATATATATATCAAAAACACTATAGTATTTACTATGGTGTTTCTTGTCATTTACAGTGCATTACATGACAGAAAAAAATATTCTGAGTATAGCCACAATTGTGTTTTAGAAAATGTGCAGTTGAAATATAACACATTTATCCACGATAACAAAATATTTGAGGTTCATATTTTTGCTGTAAAAGTTCATTTGAACACAATATAATCCTACAAACTGAGGGACAAATACATCTTTTTTCTGTGGATAATCACAATCTTTTAAGATGTAGCATTTGGTCTGAATTCCTAATAAATTAAAAATAAATATTAGATAATATAAGAGTTTTAGAATACACTGTACCGTCTCAGCCATCTCAACCATATATAATTGCACAATTAGCTGTTATGTAACAAAGATTTGAAGTGTGTGCCATTGTACCGAGTACTGTATCGACACGCTGTGTTTTTAGAATTGATAACTCTGTGTAAATCGTGATTGTTTGTGACAAACATGTATCACATAGTTTTACGGTAAGAAATGTTTGAATAGCGGTAAACAATGATGACAGAGATGACTATTTATATCCTCCAAGAAGTTTCATTTGTATTTTGAGGGACAGTATTATCTATATGGTTTAAAAATATATATATATTTGTTTGTTAACCAAAGATATTGAACAGAAATATTCGCTGTAAATACGACTTATCGAATTTTATCTTTAAAATTTGTGAGGGAGATGCTAATGGTCTAATCTGATTCAATCATCTATGCTAAGCTAAGCTAAAAGTGCTCCCGACAGACCCGGAGATCTTCTGAATGGATTCAAAACTGCTAGAAACTCATTCGTTTAACTGTAAGGAAGTTGGAAAATAAGCCTATTTTCCAAAACAAAAACAAAAAAACAAGTTGAATGTTGCTTTAAGAGAGAAGCACAGCAAATGTATTTTATCAGCTACTTTATTAGCAGCTTTTTGTAGTGTTAGTAATTGTTTCATTTCTTCAGAATAGGCACAGATAACACAAAATCACATTCCTAAATAATAAGAAGAAACAACTACGCTAATATTGGTGTACGCTCTGCATCCTTCGGTCTGCACAGTAGATGTTAAGCTGATGATCTCTAGATTGAAGGCACTGAGTGTTTCCTAAAAAAAAATACAAATAAAAAGATTTGCATTTTATCTGGCCTGCAGTATGTGCAATATTGCTGTTCACTGTCACCAGTACAAATAAACACGTTGAAAAAAAAAACATCATGTTGAACTATTTTGTATTCTGTCATTAACAGGAAACAAAGGTTGTGATCACATGCATCGCGTTAAACTCAACACTGTACACAGTAATGTAGATAAATATGTGGTGAATTTTTAATGGGGTGTTCATATCAGATGTGGCCAATAAATCATGCTATTCCAACACAATCTCACAGCAATTCGTAACTTTTTGATTTAGTGGCTAATTCGTATGAATTCGTACGATCTAATTCGTACATTTTTGTACGATTTGCTCATCCCCCAATGACGGTTGGGTTTAGGGGTGGGGTTAGGTGCCACGCCTCCTTTTTAAAATCGTACAAATTAGTACGACTGAACTCGTACGAATTCGTACGAATTAGCCACTTAACTGACAAAACGTAAAATACTTACGTTTTCTCGTGAGATCAGGCTGGCTATTCACACGTAAATAGACGTGTGAAGATAGATCAATTATTCACGCATCAATTTCACTTCACAATACATGAGGATTCACGTCATGTGCGAGGCATCTGTCTACTCGGCGACTCTAGTTTCTCTTTGCTAAATGGCTAACATGGATTTTATTGAGAGCGTAGCTGTGCTTTATGTGCTTTAGGAAGGCTGAAAAACAGCGTAGATTTATTAGGCACCATGTCTGAGTGCACTAGATTCTGTTAGATGTGCATCAACTCCTCCAGAAACCGTACCTGGATGATGAACGCTTTCAGCAGCGCTTTAAACTGAGCTGAGCCCAGTTTGATGAGCTGTTGTCCTGTGTCAGCAGGAGGATTTCCCCTTGGCACAGCAGCAACAGGCGCCCATACTAGACCAAGCTCCTGATTGGTTAACGCGGCGCGAATGTCTGCTGAAGTTCAGATTTTTCAACTCACACGATTCGCGCCATGGAATCGTGCCACGGGATGTCTATCCGCGTCTTTGCTTTGACTTAACATGTAACTCACTCACGCTTGACGCTTCATCCACCTCTAGTGTCAACGCAGCATTAGACAACTAGTGAAAATGCAGAAACCTTTTCCTTAAGACATTGTTTTGGTGTCATTGCATAATTAAACATAACCATATGTAGGGGATAATGTACATCTAGCCGGTTGTTTTCACAGAATAAAGCCAGGCAGGTTTATCAGGAGCTGTGGTGTAAGACTGAAGGGTTTTACTCTGTAAAATTACCTAACCAATTAGACACAAAACATTAATATGGGCTGTAATAATTTACTAACTCTTTAAATAAAAGCACGCAGGAAGAAAAATAGTTGAATAGAGCATACATTAACCTACTTATTACATATTATTCAGCCACAAGATGGCAGCAATTGTTGAATGGAGCATACATCAACCTACGTATTAATCAGCCACAAAATGGTGGTAATCGTTTAATGGAGTATACATTACCTATGTATTATTCTGCCCCAAGATGGCGCTAATTGTTGAATGGTGCATACATTAACTTACATATTATTCAGCCACAAGATGGCAGCAATTGCTGAATGGAGCATACATTAACCTACGTATTATTCAGCCACAAGAGGGCGCTAATTCTTGGAATGGAGCATACATTAACTTACAAATTACTCAGGCATAAGATGGCACCAATTGTTGAATGGAGCACACATCAACCTACCTATTATTCAGCCAAAAGATGGCACTATTTGTTGAATGGTGCATACATTAACTTACATATTACTCAGGCACAAGATGGCGCTAATTGTTGAATGGAGCATACATAAACTTACGTATTATTCAGCCACAAGATGGCAGCAATTGTTGAATGGAGCATGCATAAACTTACATATTACTCAGGCACAAGATGGCACCATTTGTTGAATGGTGCATACATTAACTTACATATTATTCAGCCACAAGATGGCACCAATTGTTGAATGGAGCATACATCAACCTACATATTATTCAGCCACAAGATGGCGCTAATTCTTGAATGGAGCATACATCAACCTACAAATTATTCAGGCGCAAGATGGCGCTAATTCTTGAATGGAGTATACATCAACCTACAAACTATTCAGCCACAAGATGGCGCCAATTGTTGAATGGAGCATACATTAACTTACCTATTATTCAGCCACAAGATGGCGCTAATTTTTAAATGGAGCATGCATAAACTTACATATTACTCAGGCACAAGATGGCACCATTTGTTGAATGAAGCACACATCAACCTACGTATTATTCAGCCACAAGATGGTGCCAATTGTTGAGTGGAGCATACATCAAGCTATGTATTATCCAGCCACAAGATGGTGCCAATTGTTAAAAGAAGCATACACCAACCTACGTATCATTCTGAAACAAGATGGTGAAAAAAGTCAAGAACAGTGTCACAGACAAGCCTATGAATTATTTGTATCTTTTTGTATTTGAACTTTTTGGTTTAGTGGCTAATTCATATGAATTTGTTCGATCTCATTCGAACATTTTTGTACGATTTGCTCATCCCCCAATGACAGTTGGGTTTAGGGGTGGCGTTTGTTCCCATGCGGCCTTTTGAAAATCTTACGTTTTTGTTTGACTGAACTTGTATAAATTTGTACGAATTAGCAACTAAACTGACAAGATGTAACATAGTTACGTTACTCACTAATGGTCAAGATGATTTCTAGTGCCCGGATGAACTTGTTATTAGCCAATAGTTACAGCGGTTGTTATCAGAAACAATCCGTCTGGAATACATGATTCTGATTGGTTGGTCACAACAATCATTTTTGACTGTTTGGCGCCATCTTGTGACTTAAAAAATATGTAGGTTAGTGTACGATCCATTCAGCCATTTTCAATACAGTTAGCTTTGCGATTAATTAAATGATTGACAACCTAGTGGTTGGACTAGGTATTGCAGTCCAAATTCAAAATGTAGGTTGCCAGATTGACGACACCAACAGAAGCCAGCACGCTTGATGATTGAGCCTTACAATGTACGCTGCTCAGCTAATGTTTACATGTCTAATATTTATATCATTTGCTAATCAAAAACCACCTCATGTAAATTTTTATAAATATGTGTACACCCAAAATATAATTGGGTAAACTGGCAGTGGGCTGGTTATAGAGATCGAAACTAAAACAGAACGCACATTTTCAAAGCAGAATAACTTTAGCATTGCCTTTCAGATAAACGAAAATGTTCGCTTAGCATGTTTATTAAATATTAGAAGAGTCAAAAATGTACTTTTAAGCAAGTAATAAACTTACTTAAGGCTCATAACAATGTTTTGTGTTTAATTATTAAGTTTCGTGGCCGTGTAATAAGTGAATGAATGCAGTGTTCGCAGGGGTCAGTCTCCTCTCAGACACGATCAAACCTCAACGTTCATCATAACAGACACAAATCCAGACTTCCGCTCATTAGACTCCATCAGCCACTGGATTTCCACGTTCCAGCTCATTTCACTGGGATAATCTGAGAGTTTCACAGCTATCGGGAGGTAATGCTGAGACACAGCTGCGGCGCTTAATGCAACTCACTAATCGAAACGCAATCACCACAAAACGCACCATTACCTTGCCCAAAAAGCTTCTTGTGGCAGATTTCTAGAAAGCACTCTGCCATAAATGAAAGTGTTTTTGCCTAAGGATGGGGTGAAAACAGACTCTGTATCTACTGATTTCATCTTATATCCAGCCTTCCCTCCCTTTATCTCCTCCGTCAGTCCTGGTTTCTCGCAATAATAGCTGCGAGCGGGAGTTTTTTCGGAGTCATCACAACACTGAAGTGTTTCCAGCCTCTGCAGTAGAAGCTTCGCTCATTATTTACCTCTTTTGAGATATTTATCATGAAAGCCATCAGGCCTTGCTCTCGTTCATAAGCAAACGGAGGCCTGTGGGAAGCCAATTTCAGCGCTCGACTGGCTAAACGCTTTTATCTGGGTGGAGGTAATGCTGCAGAAAGGTATATTTCTGTTTTTTACATTTGTAATCCTGCTGAATGAGACAAAACAAAACAGAAATAGCATTACACGATCATTTATTTTTAAAACATTCCAGAAGAACATTTATATTTTATTTGTTTAAAGAACTTTTTCAGTAATATTTACAATACGTTTTGATTAGGCTTTATTTTGTGCAGTGATGGGAATAACCAACACAATCTTACAGCAATTCGTAACTTTTTGATTTAGTGGCTAATTCGTATGAATCCATACGATCTAATTCGTACAGTATAGTACGATTTGCTCATCCCCCGATGACGGTTGGGTTTAGGGGTGGGGTTAGGTGCCACGCCTCCTTTTTAAATTCGTATAATTTCGTATGACTTAACTCGAGGGATTTCGTACGAGTAAAGGCTGATTTATACTTCTGCGTCAAGCGCACACGTATGCTACAACGCAGCCTACGCGTTGATGCATAGCCCTACGTCGTGGCCGTCGACGTTGCAGCGACGAGTAGCGCAAGCTCTGTGATTGGCCAGATTGGTATCGCTGACCAGTCTGAGCGGGACAGAGAGCCGCGTGAGCCCGATGGAGCGATTGTTTACAAGTGTGAAGTGCCGTGAAGGAGCTCCCGATGGAAAGTTTTGTTTTGTGTTTACCTCATGGTTAAAGTTGTTGCACGTCCGCCAGTTCCTACCTCAAAATGAGCGAGTTTGAGCCACATGTACATAAAGGAAGCGTTCAGAAAAAACAAAACACCAGTGAAGAAAGTCGACATAGATGAACATTACTACCTCACTGCCAACTAACGTTTCGTGTATTGCAGAACAGAAACAGCGCGCGGAAGTATAAATGCACAGCTACGCACGTTGCATGCGCCGTGGGTCACGCCGATCACTTGACGCAGAAGTATAAACCAGGCTTTAGCCACTAAACTGACAAAACGTAAAATACTTACGTGTTCTTATGAGATCAGGCTGGAATAACAGTGCTATAAATAAACGGCGTTACTAACACAGATAATTTTTTAAGTAACGAGTAATCAAATGAATGACTGTTTCCCCCATTACAACGTCATTACCGTTACTGACAATAAAATGTGCAATACTATAATCGAGAAGTGGTTTTCATGCAAGCAGTGTCTCTCTCAGCCATAGGACCTCTATTTCTCTGGGGTGTTTGTGTGTGTTTGGTGTTGGGGCTCATGAAACTAGTTGGTATTATGACTTCAGTATATAATAAGCCCACATTAATTTAACTGCATAGCAAAGCCAAGTAAGTAGAAGTAGTAGTAATATTAATAATAATAGAGTGTAATTGCCTAAGACGCCCCCCCCCCCCCTTGCTCTTCTGAATAATTAGATTTTACCTGCTACACAGTGTTTATTTGTTGGATGGGTCAACAAAACTTCATGCGCTGCTCAGGTTTCTCAGTCCCACCATTGCAAATCCTTCTTTCTAAGTATATTGAATGTACAATTGTTTTATTTAAATAAAAGAATGGCCAAAACAAAGATATTAAGTTTCTTATATGTAAAGTAGCAATGGAATTTAATGTGATGCGATGGGGCGCCACCTGAAATCTTGCCTAGAGTGCCAAATTGGTTGTATATATATACATACTGACAGTCAAGATGATTTGAAGTTTCATCGGTTGTTATCTGGGAATAACCAGCCTGATCTCACGAGAAAATTTACGTATTTTATGTTTTGTCAGTATAGTGGCTAATTCATACGAATTCAGTCGTACGAAATTGTACGATTTTAAAAAGAAGGCGTGGCATCTAACCCCACTCCTAACCCCAACCGTCATTGGGGGATAAGCAAATCGTACAAAAGTGTACGAATTAGATCGTACGAATTCATACAAATTAGCCACTAAATCAAAAAGTTGCGAATTGCCGTGAGATTGTGTTGGAATATCATACCTTGGAATGAAGTGACAGACTAATCAGAATCCAGTATTCCAGCCAGCCACATAATAATATTAGTTCATTTATTTTAGTTAACACGAACACACAATGAACTATACATTTATTACAGTATTTATTTATATTTGTTTAAATTAGTTGATGAAAATAAAGTTGTCGCTAATCTAATTTTAATAATGCGGTAGTAAATATTCAATTATGATTAACAGATGCTGTACAATTATTGTTTATTATTAGGTCGTGTTATTAATTAATTAAATAAGAGATTGTGCTCTTTTTCAAAAGAGGGTGGAGCTACAAATGCCTGTGTGTCATCATAGTGGCAGATTCAAAAACAAGACTAATGTCCTATGCTAATGATATGGTCACTAATGGGCGGGGCTTTCCCCCTCTGATGACATGTACAAAAGGGGAGAATGTCAATCAAAGTGTTTCTGCAGACTGTTTTCATCAAGTGTGATTATAACAAATAAAATGAATACATTTTCACCATTAGAAGCTGGCTATATTCACAGGCTGTTTCCACACAGCTGGGTTAAAATATTCAGAAAAGTGATTTTTGCACAATAGCTCTCCTTTAATACTATATACAATGGGTTTAGCAAAGTATGAAGATAATGATATATGAATACAAAGTAATATGGAACAGATAGTAATGTGTGTGTTGCTGAAAAATATTTCTAGTTCTAGTTAGGGTTATTGTTAGGACACCTGTAAAAGTTATTACCCCTTAATGTCTGATGGGTTTTGCCTTGTGGAAAACAGCCAAAATAGATCCTACTTTCTCACATTAGCTTAAAAGCCATAGCAGAGCTTACCTTAGCCATCAATTCCAATTACAAGCATTATTAAACTTAGACCTGCAGTGGAAAGAATCGGCTTGGCTCTGTTCCCACACACACACACACATCTCAGGTGTGCTATACAGACTGTGGGCAGCAGATTCAGAAATACTTTCCGTCTGCTCTGCCTCGATAGCCACAGCATAAGACAAACTAAGATGTCTGTCTTGGAAATAACACAAAAGTACCATGATATTACTTAGAATTGTCATTGGGGAAACTGTAAAGAATGAACACAATGGTAGATGAACATGGTAATCATTCATTAAGAGAAACAAAATAAGTCAAAATGACCATCTGTCCTCGTGGAAAGACTCGGCAAACACTGCTCGAACAGCTGAATCTCCCGCCATTTTTAAGAGCATATGAAGACACATCTGTTTCATCAATACTGAACTGTTGAATTGTCCAACAACACTATCTTAAAAACAATCATCATGCAATTCGTAGTGTGCATCGCACAGGTGAGTGGGCTTAAAGGTGCATTATGTAAGTTTGACACCCAGTGGTTGAACTAGGTATTGCACTCCTGGTTCAAAACATTTTTTTTGGCTCCTCCTCTGTCGAGTCCACGCAAGCGCAGGCTGCTAGACTGACATAAGTGTGCCTGAGTGTTGAGTCTAAAGGCTGATTTAAGGCCGATTTGAACCGTTTTCTAATTAAAAACAACAACACGTGATAGAAGGAATATTTCTCATATTAAACTGAGTTTTTGTTATAACCAACAGCTGAAATTAATATTTTAGAAACGTCTTCTATTTCTCGCAGGTAAACAACAGGATGATCACCTCAGGTACACCTCATGTGCTTTATTCAGTGTTAAATGCTAATAATGTGAGTTATTATTAGGGCCAGACAGAATCTGCGGACATTTTTTGTCATTTCTGCGCAGAATTTTGTTAAAATCTGTGGATGATTTTGGGAGTATCATAACTAAAACCTTAATATATTAAATAAAAAGTAATACCTTTTTAACTATTATTTAATGTTTATAATGCAAATCCAATTAGATCCACTTTATTTGGTAAACAAAGCAAGTCTCTTATATAATATATCCTACTCAATCTCACGGCAATTCGTAACTTTTTGATTTAATGTCTAATTCGTATGATCTAATTTGTACAATTTAGTATGATTTGCTAATCCGCCAATGACGGTTTGGTTAAGGGGTGGGGTTAGGTGCCACGCTAACTTTTTAAAATCGTACAAATTAGTACGACTGAACTCGTACGAATTCGTACGAATTAGCCACTTAACTGACAAAACGTAAAATACTTACGTTTTCTCGTGAGATCAGGCTGGCTATTCACACGTAAATAGACGTGTGAAGATAGATCAATTATTCATGCAATTTGGTACGACTGAATTCGTACGAATTAGCCACTAAACTGTCAAAACGTAAAATACTTACGTTTTCTCGTGAGATGAGGCTGATATATCTACTAAAAGACAACAGAAACAGAAAATATTACTTTACGAATTGTATTGTAAATAAATCATATGAACATTTTAATATTTGTCAATAATAATACTGAAATTAAAAAAATAATAAATATATTAATAAAATTTATTAATAAAAAAAATTATAAATATAAGTTTACACACATTTACACAAGTCAATAAACAGAAACAGTTTAGTGGCTAATTCGTACGAATTCATACAGGTTAAGTCGTACAAAATCATAGATATATACACTAGACATCGCATAGGGACCCTGAGCAATAGCGCCGCCATATTTGTACAGTGCTCCCAGGAAAAATGTCATTCAAAGCGCACTAGTCAAGACAGTGTGCCAACGTGAAGATGCTGGACTTTAGCGCTGTCAACGGGTGTAGTAACGAGCAAACAAAGCACAAAGGCAGAACATTTCACAGGTAAGATTTATTTTTTTACGTTTTTGTTTGTTATGAACTTTTGTGCTAAACAGGTAACGTTATTAATGATAATACGGTCACTTACTGCATTCACCATTAGGCAAAGTAGCACCAGCTCAGACTAAACACTCAGCTTATGCTAATTTTGTTTAATAAAATCAGCAAACAATGTAAATGAAATATGACAACAAGATGCTGCGGTGCCAGAAACTTGTATTATTGACGGCTAAGTCAACGAGTAGTTCATAACGGAGATTCATTCACAAACGAATCGCTCCCTCCGTCAGTATGAGAAGTGAAAGCAGGAAAGGAGGTGTTTCAGGACACGGATTACATCAAATTTAACAGGAAGGGAGGATAGCACATTTCCACACACACAAACACGTGCTTTTTGTCTGAAATGCCTGAGCGATCACTTATCCATCAATGTAGAAAAGTGATGTAAAATTATAAGTTTCGTAATTTAAAAAAAATTGCATACTGATCTCCGGGAAAACTCCCGATCATAGATATATGTGTATATGTGTATATCTCTGGCTTTGGATGGCCACAGTCCTCCACTGCAGCTTGGTCCTGCAGTTATTTCAAAGGAGCGCTACCCTGTACTAAAATGGCGGCACTATTGACGCATTCCATCCAATAGACAACAACAGGGCAGGCGACATCTAATGTATATATCTATGGTACGAAATGGTACGATTTTAAAAAGGAGGCGTGGCACCTAACCCCACCCCTAAACCCAACAATCATTGGAGGATGAGCAAATCATACTAAATTCTACAAATTAGACCGTCCGAATTCATACGGATTAGCCACTAAATCAAAAAGTTACGAATTGCCGTGAGATTGTGTTCGAAATACATCTAGTTTATTGCAGCAGTTTAATTCAACTTTTAATAAATGTTGTTTTATAGCTTTACTAGTTATAGACTACATCTAATCCTATTTATGAACTTTTATATAGTAAACTACTGGCTAAAGCTGTATGCTGTGCACTTGACACGTGTGAAATGAACATTATATGTACAAATCTCTATAGTATTTGCATTTTCGGGAGAAACAAACTGTCCTTTTAAAGTTTTAATCATATCAATATGAATTTATTCCAGTAATTTGTCTTTTTTTCAGGGGATATAGTGAGATTACGATGATACTGTGATAGTCCTCACACTATTTTAAGGTTTAATTACATGCAACTAACCCTAACCTGCATTCTGCCCCTAAACATGTGTAACCTCGCCGGTCCTACACCACCCAACCCACTCCAGGCTGAGATTGAACCGGCAACCTTCAGCATGGGAGTCAGTTGCTCTAACAAGGAGGCTAAAGACCATGGCCTCTAGCGCCTGTCACTAGAGCGCCTTTAGAGGTCAGAGAAGTGAGGTTTACCTGCACAGCACTTACTAGCTGGCCTCCATTACACATGTCTGAGCAAGTAATTAATTAATATTACTCAGTTGTTAGTTACATTGTAAATAAAGGGCAATCGAATTCTATACTACCTACAATGTTTACAGTGTATGTGCATAGCAGAAAATCTAAGGATCAGCGTGTGCACTGTGCAGTTGCAGCAGATTGTCAAAAGCCAGTGCAACAGCGCCCCCAAGTGCTCCACATAGGCATCCCTTCTTTATTTTCTGTCGCTGTGTTTGATAAATACTGAATGACAGCCTCTCTACAAGTCGAAACAGTAGTGATGATGTGGACCAAAATGAGAAGGACTTCTGCTCGTTAGTTTTCTAGTTATTGTCCCTTCCTCAATCCCTCCTTTGAACGATGTGAAATCAGTAGTGATGATAACGTCTGTACGAGTGCCTTGAGCCATCTTTACTTAATCATAGTTTATTTATTTATTTATTTATTAATGGAATTTTATTGGAACGTTTAACAAGAATACAAAAATATACACCCTACTGAAAAATCCAGCTTAAACCAGCCTAGGCTGGTGGGCTGGTTTTAGTTGGTTGACCAGCCTGGTTTTAGAGGGGTTTTGGCCATTTCCAGGCTGGTTTCCAGTCATTTCCAGCCTGGTCTTAGCTGGTCAGGCTGGGAAATGATCAGCTAAATCCAGCTAAAACCAGCATAACCAGCCTGTTTTAAGCTGGACATAGCTGGTTTTGGCTGGTCAAGCTGGTTTTAGCTGGATTTATCTGGGTTCTATCTGCGTTCTGAATGATTTTGAGATACTGAGCTTCAAAGTTTTTGCACTCCACATAGCAAACAGCATGTGTGTAACAAAGGTTTTATTTTATTTTTTAAAAGTCTTAAAATGTAAACAACTTTACAACTATAAAAAAACAACAACTAAAAAAGCATCCCATAATGTAAATAAGCTGTCATTTAATAAGAATATGTCAATAACTCAATTTTGACAATGTCAGACAGAACCTCATAATTCTAAGATGACATCCTTCCCTCTTGTAAAAGGGGTAAAATAGCTTCCCTTTAATGCAAATCCATCATCAGAATAAAGAAAAACTAAACTGCAAGCTCCAGAAATCTGGCTGGAGAGCAGCAACCATACTTTTATTTCTAATCCAGCCCGCAGGGAAAGAGACTCTAACAGACATACATTCGTTCAGAGAGCAGAAGTTAGAGTCTCCATCCCAATGGGAAAAAAATAGAAGTTCTGAGTGTCTGAGACATATACAGTACAAGCATGAACTAAAAGGCTAAGCTCAGACGAGCAAACTTTCACTTCAACCTTCATCTGCATCCCTCCAGGTTGTAAAGGATCTTCTTCACCTACTTGCATCTGTGAGTTCCTAATTTTAGGACTCTTTGGTGCTCCTGAAGAAGATCTGCATCCCAGTGCTTCACGTTCAAGATTTTTGAAACAGATTCCAGCTCCACGGCTCACTCAAAACACATGAATGTACAGTGCTTTGCAGTGTTTAACTAGCATCAGAAGCTATTGACCTTATTCTAAAATGCGGAAGTGCGCCCGTTTTCGCGATTGTTTTAGAACTTCCGATTATGGTCCCCTATGGGAGAAATGACTAGGAATAATAAACGGCAGAAAACGGTCAAACTACTCGTTCTACAAATAAATGTTTGCATTACTATACAGACCAAGTAGAATAATATATTAAGAAAATATCAGTTTGCAACATCAAGCAGCGTAACGAGCAGTTTTTAACGTCTAAAAATGAATGGAAGTGAATGAGACCGGAAGTCCTGAGCCAAAAAGATTCAAATGGCTGCGCCCGCTCGTCGGCAGAAAATAAGGTGAATAGAGCTGGTGTCAATTATAAGGGATAAAGTATTAGAGGATGGACTTTATCTTATTCATTACATCTCTGCTTGCCACAAAACATCAAAAGTAGACGGAAAACATTGTTCAGAGCTGTAGTTATTCGTTCGTTTAAAACGCAAACCTGAGAGAAATAAAAATGGCTGACGGATGTATTATTCTATCACAAGATGGCGCCAAACTGTCAAAAACAGTGGCGTGACAGACTCATGGGCTGGGTCGGCCTTGTACATTTTGGGGCCCTACGTTCGTTCGTTCATTCATTCATTTTCTTTTCGGCTTAGTCCCTTTATTAATCTGGGGTCGCCACAGCGGACTGAACCGCCAACTTATCCAGCATGTCTTACACAGCGGATGCCCTTCCAGCCGCAACCCAACACTGGGAAACACCCATACACTCTTGCACACATTCACATACACTACGGCCAATTTAGCTTATTCAATTCTCCTCTAACGCATGGGTTTGGACTTGGGAGGAAACCGGAGCACCAAGAGGAAACCCACGTGAACACGGGGAGAATGCAAACTCCATACAGAAATGCCAACTGACCCAGCCGGGACTCCAACCAGCGACCTTCTTGCTGTAAGGCTACCCACTGCGCCACCGTGCTGCCCCCAAGATGTCACCTACGCTACTGTTGTTGAAGGAATGCGTCAATAGAGCAGTCATCTTGGTACAGGGTAGCGATCCTTTAAAATGAATGTGGGACCAAAGTGCACTGGCAGATTGGCCATCAGGAGCCAGAAATATATTCACATACAGTGCTCAGCTTATATCCTGTAAGAATGTACTCTTTTACATTCATATTTTGAATAGGATCCGAAGCTTTACAATATTATATTTGTGCATATACATTAGATAAGTCAGTACTAAAGCCAAATCTGGAGCTAGTCTTACAAAATAACTTACAATAATGGTCCAAAAACTAGTACAGCCAAATTCGTTATAGAAAAATACTAAATACAAATTAAAAAAAAAGGAAAAATCAAGAGAAATAAAAAAAAAAAAAAAATTGTTGAAATTTTGTAGGTTGTAATTTTTTTTGCAATTTTTTGCTTTAATTTTATTGTATTATCTTTCCATTTCTAAATATGCGTAATGACTAAAACATTAGTTTAATAAATATATTTGTTTAATAAATCTGTTTTGTTTAAATGTACTGAAATATAAAACCTTTACTCACTGAGAAATGGATCAAAACATTCATTTTCAAAATGAGGTGTGCTCAATTGTACTGAGCACTGTATTTACATGCATCTATGATCTGTAATGTTCCCGATGATCAGTATGCAAATTTATTTATCACCAAAATCTCAATATTACATAATCTTCTACATTGATGGATGAGTGATCCATACATCCTGAAACACCCCCTTTCACTTCAAAGTTACGAAGGGAGTGATTCATTTGTGATTGAATCTTCGTTATGAACGACATGTGAACCATCGATATCCCTGCAACTCAAGCATATTTTGTTGTATATCATATTGTGCATTTGATAAATTCTGACTTGGCCAATGCAGTGTTGAGTAAATTACTTAAAATAAGTTCATAATTAATTAATTAAACTGTATTTACATTACTTTTTTGATTACATTAGCTGAAATGTAATCCAATTACTCAAAAAACTTGACTCAATACCACCTACAGCTTCTTTATTCTTAATGCAGAGGCAATATATATGAAACTGTTTGAAATTTAAATCAAACAAAACTTTTTTACACAAGTTTTAAACATAATACGGATTAAAATATGACATATTTCCAAATTAATGTTCCCAATATTTAACACATTTCATATTTTGACATAACTTTCCTAATGTTTTCCTGAGAATGTGCAATTTAGCAGAAAAACAGAATTATTTAGCCTAATAAAGTCATATAACAAAAAAAAAAAAATACAACTATTCTGCATCACTGAAGTGATTTACACCGAACTCTAGAATTTTTGTACAGTATTTTAAATAACTCTATTATAAGCGTAATTAAATTACCCAAATATGAAAAGTAATCCCTTTATTTTTAAGTAAAAATCTAAATTAATAACAGTAGCAAGTCACTTTATTATGAATCCCACCCAACACCGGACACATGTACTTTCTGTAAAAGGTCACTGGGTGGCGCTACAGACCGCTAAACCATAAACGACACACCAAACTGAGCTTCCTGGCATTTATTTGCAATTCTTTTAACAGGACTGTACAATTTATAACCAAAAGTACATTATACAGCGGCTTTGAAAAAGAGCAACATTTAAGCAGCAAAATCAAACACACACCAGGGAAGCAAATGTACAAGAAGAAAAGCCAAAATGTTAAACGTCTGTACAGAATGGGTCTGCTGAGAGTTAATATACGAAATTAAGTCCTGTACAACAAAATATACATGAATTCTCCAGGGGGAAAGGGCGGGGGGGATACTTGAAATTTCGTCCTGCATAGGAGTCTGTACATTTTGCCATTCGTCTACATTTGGTTATTTTGTGCATTGGACATTAATATGCGGCCTGGGCGCCTTAGTGTGCCGCTCTCTGTATGCTAGAATTACATTCTCATAGCTAGTTGAACAAAAGCAAGGAAAGCTAACACTGTTGTCTGTACCACGTAACATTACTACAGAGTGAAGAATGAAGCCTTTGTAGGCTGCTTACAGTAACTCTGAACGTAAATGTGTAATCGAGCGAGACCTTGGGAATTGATAGCGGGTTAGTTGTTTTTTTTTTTTTGCCAGGTCTTTGAACGAGGAGGCAACGGTGTGAAAACCCTAACGACAACAGTCACATTTGAAAGTTCCTAACAGTAGCTGTGCCCTATCGAGTCGTCATTTTTACTTCATTGACTTTTATTGTGACATTCGAAATATTCGCGCTTCTTATTTTCACTTCATTTTCTTTCCGAACACGTCTGTCTGTCTGTAAACCAAAGCATGATAATTCAACACGAACGTTCTGAAGTGCAGGAAGTGGGCGACTGCTAATTGTTCGTGGTCCATATCCTGCATTTGGGACGCTGGCGGTCGGTCGGGGGTCAATAGGAGGTGGCGTTTGGTGCCAGTGTTCCTGATGAACTGGCCCGTCTGATGTGCGGCAGCAGGTAGGAGTCGCTGCCCAGCTGGTGCACGTCAAAGCGGTCCTCTTTTCTGTAGGCAAGACACCGGCGGATGAACGCCTGCAAAAACAACGACAACAAAACATGTCACAATAACATTTTCATACATTAGAAGTCAGACCCTCTAGTTTTTCCCGATTCCGCGATCGCTGAATTCAACGCAAAATCATTTTTGGGATCCTGCAAAACTCTTAATTAAACGCAAAATAATAGCAAAAAAGTTGAATAATCAAATAATCAAATTATATTTATTTCAGTTTGGAATTAATCGTTTCACATGACTTGTAGACTTTAGATACGCAGCGCACGTGATGCATTTGAGTGTCTCTCAAATAATGACGTCTCACCTGTGCCCTCACAATCATTACATTACATAGAAGCGAGGCGGAAGTGTTTTGCAGCCTGTGCAGTAAGAAGACGCTACGGTGCCCGGGAAGTGCAAAACAACATTACAAAGTGTGAAACACGTTTACGAAGCTCGAGACAAATTTACATTTTAGAAAAACAATTAAGACGCAAAACATTTCCCGAAACAAATTTACAATGACAGATTCCTTACGGAAAGGGAATGTACCACACACCGGAAGTGACCCGGAATGTACTACACACCGGAAAATATCAGCGTGTGTGACTTTGTAGACACAGGTTATCATGAGTCTACAACTATAAAAATCATGGTTTGAGCTATTCTGAGAAAATATCAGCGTGAGAGTATGTAGAAACATGTAAACGTGAGTACATGGAACAATCAAAGCACGGCATATGTTGACTGATAAAGATATCGAAACTGACCTCAACATGTAGTCCTGAATAGCTCAGTTAGGTCGATTGATATTCGCGTGGAACCTTTTGACTTGGGTTTGAATCCCGTTGATGACATGTCAATTAGAATTATTTCTTTACATTAATTTAGGTTATTTACTGTTCTGCCACAGAAATATTAAAGTTAATAATGTTTACAATGACACTGACACCATGTAATAAGGATATTTATTTGGTATGGGCATGTTTTGTTGCTGTGAAATAGTGACGAATCTGCTAATCTGCTAACGTGAATAGTTTACATCTGGAAAGGGTCACCAGTTAACACAGACACACCAGTTAAACTGTAACACTGGCTTCCTTCAGTTTACTTTTAAGAGTCCTCAAGCAGATGTTTACACCGTGTATACTTGACATCATGTCCGATTACAGCGTACGAGTGGCCCTTGTTAAAATATTGAACACGTTGAGCATGTCTGGTGTTTCCGTCTGGTCCATGTCCTTTAGAATCTCCAAACACCGACCACACGTAAAGCAAAACCGCGTTAAGCTGTTCATGCGTTTACCACAAAACAATACTCAACCGCAGTCCACGTTCTATCACCATAAACTTTATTTACGCCATGTACTCCACAGAACGAATTTACCGCGCTCACCAACAACAACACTTTTCCCCGCATCACTTCCAGTGTGTGGTACATCCCCTTTCCGTAAAGAATCTGTAATTGTAAATTTGTTTGGGCACTTGTAAGTGTTTTGCGTCTTGTTAATTGTTTTTCTAAAATGTAAATTTGTTTCGTCCTTGGTAATATCGTTTTTCCTATGTAATTGTGTCTTACGATAGCTAAAAATGTTTTTCAAAATGTAAATTTGTCTCGAGCTTTGTAAAAGTGTTTCACACTTTGTAATGTTGTTTTGCACTTCCCGGCCACCGTAAAACGCAGATGAAGCACGACTGATTTACATGTGAAGTCAATTCAAGATTTGATTAGGCATCCTGTGGCGTGAACTGGGCATTTCCTGCATTTGACGCGCTTCAGACTGCAAAATTACGTGGGAAACATCTAACACATGCAGCAGTGGAACAGACAGAACAGCAAGAAGCTTACAATAATGGAGATTGATTCAAGGATGACGGCTGCATGACGTGACCGAATTGAAGGACATTATTTGTGCTTTACATGTACGGCTGGTATTATAATGTCCGCCAATTCGATAAATGCATTCGTTTAACTCTTTTCTTGCAGTTAACGAGAGAAAATGCTTCCCTGCCATTGATGAGTTTTACGGCAATCTGTGTTTTAGGTGCATTACGGTAGGGGAAGCCCTAACACATGTCCCGAGTGAGGTACATGATGTGAGATGCACCAGGGAGTGAAATCTGCGAGAAACTAAGATCGTTAATAACAATAAGAGTTATACAGCCTTCCTTTGGCTTAATCCCTACCGTTTCAGGTCTGTTTTAGATTTTTATGACTTGTGCCATTGTGTCAGATTGCATTTATGACCACTTTTTAGTCATATCACACATTAAAGTGACACAACAGTCCCTGGACTTGCTGCATCACAGACACCAACATTTTAACAATTTCTATCACTCTCTAGCCATCTGATATTAGGCATGGTTATATATTGCTATGATTATATATGGTTATATATATTCATGATTTTCTAAAGTATTACAGCACTTTGTAAACGTTTATTATTACCATTTGTTGAATCTCCCCATGCAGTTTGATAGAGCGCATTACATATTCTGATTATTCTTAAAAGAAAATCTGACCTTGGCCTCATTGCTGGCGACGGGTTTGGAGGGAAACTGAACCTCCGTGGCTTTCAGGATGGTGTTCTCCTGAAGGATGTCTTGCTGGGACTGGTTGTGGCCAAATGGCTGGGGAAAAAGAATTGCATGGTTAAACTGACCATCATCTAAAATAAAAAATTGCACAAAATGAATGAGTTTCTGCAGTTTACATCGATGACCTGTGTCCACTGATTGGTATGGTTCGGTATGCTAAAGCAAACTGTCCCTTTACCACCATTTGGGCACCCATTCCAAAGGGTACCTAGCACTACAAAAGGGTACCAAAAGGGGGAGCAAGACACACAGCTGATCGCTATGGTTTCCAGAGACACTCACTAGCTCGTGCACAAGTCAGGAGAATGAAAACAAAGGAAGCGCCATTTTTAAAAACACAGCCAAGACATTACACCGTAATACTATACACATTCAAGAATGAGCCATGATCTACCTTGTTGTGATCTTGATGAACAGCTACAAAGCCGAAAAGAAGAACAAAATCTGCCGTGTGTCCTGTTGTCGTTTACAACGGCGTCTAAAAGTGTGAGTGGTTACACTCACTCTAGAGAGCTCGCGTTAGGTATAGGACGATAACTGGTTTACCACAGTGATGGGATTACCAAAATGATCTGTTTTAGCGTTCCTAAGATATGTGTAATATTGTGTTGTAATTGTGTGTAGTATTGTGTGTAATATTGTATGTGTAATATTGGTTTTGTTTTATTTTTTACATGTTTTTCACACCCATTTTATTTCATTTTTTAGGGCAACAGTACCTCGAACAAAAAAGGAACCTCCACATCAAAAGCTACTGGTCCAAAATATTTAAAATGTTTCATAATATACAATATTTTATGTTCATTGGGGAAAAATAGTTGTCATTTTTTACCCAGACACTTAAAAAGAACCTATTTTGGTAATCACAATACCATGATATTTTTATATTCCAAGGTTATCATACTGTCAGAAACTTATACCGGCCCATGCCTAGCTCACGTACACTCACATCACTTCTATATTTGAAATAGCAAACTTTAGTTGATGATAATAACGTGCGTGTGATTATTGAAGTGCTTCTGACATCATTTTAGAAACGGACAAACGTGAGAGACGCAAAAACAAAAAAGCAAAGGAGAAGCTTGAAAAAAAACAGGAGCAAATGATTCTTTCAGCAACCTAAACATGAACAAAGTGCCATGTTTAACTATTATTATCACCTTTTGGACTATTATGAACTCAGAATGACTTTTTAATGTTAACGTTAGATGTTCTGGTGAGGAATAAAGATACGAGTAGGAATCTGCGCGTGCGGAGAGTCTATGCATTTAGTTGTGTAAACGTGTGTAAATTTACATTTAATTCATTTTTAAATTCATTTCACTAATATTATTGTGATATAATAATAATAATAGTAATATTAAAATGTTCATATGATTTATTTACAATACAGTTTGTCAAGTAATATGTTCTTTCTTTTAATAGATATGAGAGACTTGCTTTGTTTACCAAATAAGTGGATCTTATTGGATTTGCATTGTAAACATTAAATAACAGTTAAAAATGTGTTGTTGTTTTTTTATTTCATATATTAAGTTTAGTTATGATACTCCTAAAATCATTCCGCATAAATCCACAAATTTCTAACAAAATTCTCAGCAGAAATAGCAAAAAATGTCCGCAGATTCTGTCTGGCCCAAGATATACGGTACTGATTGTATCTGTCTCATATCATTTTTAAACCCAAATAAGGCCCTGCCTAAATCTATGTTTTGGGTATTTTTTGTCATTGGTAACATTTCAGAGACTGTAAGTGTCTGTATGAGTTCATATATGTTTTTTAATTTATTTTATATCGCCTCAGATGTTACAGTAGGCCATTTCACATTATTATTGATCTGCAGCTATAATCAAATCCTGTTCATAGAAAGGTTGTAAACGAACATTTATACACAAGTAAGCCTATTTATGTGTATAAAGCATCTGTTTTTGCATATGATATGTGAACAACCCATATGGTTTGACATTTCCTCGAGTGAGAATGATGTCGCCTGCAACTTTCTGTTGAATACCACGCCTACCAAAAGGGTACCACTGCTACTATTTGGCAGTGGAGACACAAGTCTGATAAAGGTGACCCATACCGTACTGTACCCAACTAAACCAAACCACACAGTGGAGCACGTCAATTTTAGGACTTTTTAAGACCATTATGAATGAAATTTCAGATTTATACATGGGCTTAACCCTAAGGATTTTTAGTTGACTCATCAAAAAATTACTATTTGTAAATTACAAATGACTTATTTCTAAGCCCAATGTTTAATTAACCTGACAAAGCAAGAAAACCTTGTGTATATTTGTATACATTCACTTAAAAAAACATATTTGACAAGCTTTAAAAACTGTAATAAACTAAACGTACAATGGTCAGTGTCCTCACCACATACAAGATAAACACATGGAGAACTTGCAAATGTTATCGTGAGGAAGAAAATTATTGGTATATAGAGGTAAATAGAGTTTTGCTAAAAGTGTTTTGAGATGGTTTGTTGGTGACTGCATGGAAAATTAAGACCTGTTTAAAATGATTTAAGACATTTTTAAGACCTAAAATTTAGTTTTCGTAATTTAAGACATCTAAAGACCCAGTGGACACCCTGAAAAATCCCATAAATGCACAGAACGTCCCCTCACCTTTCTTCCGTAGAGGCACTGGAAAAATATGACACCGACAGACCAGACGTCCACCTTATTGGAGATCTTCGGTGGCTCTTTGCCCACCACAAAACACTCGGGGGGCAGATACCTTACAGACACAACAACACACAGCTGAGCGACAGGATTTCAGGGTCGATGGTTAAGATTTGAGGACATTTGCGAGTGTTTACCAGTAAGTGCCAGCTCCCTGAGACGTCAGGTCCATCCCATCCACTCCATAGTTGTCGTCGTCCATGATTTTAGACAGTCCAAAATCAGTGATCTTGATCTCTCCGCATGCCGTTCCATCAACCAGTAAAATATTGCCTGTAGACGAACCACATTCAACACACTTTAGTGTAACAATTCACCCTTTTTAGGATTATTACATGCTTATTATTAAGATTAGAGCTGAAGATCTTTAATGTAATGATCAAATGTATTTAGATGTTTTAGAATGTCCTGTGGAACCAAGAAAACTTGGTCCAATCAAAACATTCGGTCGGAACAATGATAGGCCGCTCTACCTGCTTGTCAAAATATGAAATTGCATACTTCTGTTTGCACAGAAAAGGTTACGCCATCGGTGTGTTCACAGATGTGGTTTAAACAGAGAATCACAGACAAATATCAACAAACTGCCTTCATTTTTTTTGGCTTGATATTGTTTGTTTATTTATTACATATTTATTGCCACAGCAGCAACTTATGGCTATTTCGTGGCCTAATGGATATACATTAATATATTACATGATAAAAACAAATTCGTATTTATTATTATACTAAAAAAAGTTACTTGGACAAATATATAAATAGATAAAATTCACAAAAAAAAATTATTCAAAGCTAAATATGAATTTTCAGTTCTATTTTTGATAAAGAAAAATGTAAAACTTTTCCTGGTGGTACCTTTTTAAAAATGTCCATCAAAGTGCTCTCCTTATAAAAATTGTCTAATGGAATTTAAGCTTCTACATTCCAACAAAAGATGTTTGATGGTAAGAGCAGTCTGGCAGTTATTACATTTAGGTGATTCTTCGTTATTTAATAATATGAATGTGTCAACCTAGAATGTCCAATTTGACATCTGGTATAGACCGTCTGATCATGCCTGGTCTCAAAATTATCATTTGCTAAATGTCTTTCTTTTATTTTATGGTTAATTTCATAATTTGTTGTTGATGCAGTCGTCCCATTCTCTTTGCCATGTTTTGTTTATCTACAAATTGATGGTGGGTTTCAAGTCATCGGGAGGAATTAAACATTCGGTCACATTCAAGGAGATAGCGTTTTTTGCAGCTTCATCTGCCAGCTCATTTCCACGTAGTCCCATTTGACCTGGAATCCAACAGAAGATAATGTTGAACTTCTGATTTTCTAGTGTTGTCATTTTCTTAAAATCATGGACATTATGGGGTGTTCACACTTCAAGTGCTTGAAGACAGGATTTGGAATCTGTGCAGATTAAAAAGTTACGATGATGTGTCCTTTCCATTGGATCTAAAGCCACATTTATTGCATAAGCTTCTGCTGTGTAAATTGAACTTTCTCCTGGAATCAGAGTACCAAAGACATCATCTTTAATGGCTTGATATTGTAATCACTTACTGTACTATAACGTTTTTTCTCTGGTGAATATTGCTTGATATATTGTAGTAATGTTGTCCAGTGAGCATTCATGAGGAATGCATTTGAATGGGGATTTGCAAAGTGGGATGTAGGTTTTCAGTGCTATCAGTCTAACATTAGCATTTTCAAAGATCTCCTATTATACCTTTAACACTTCTATTCAGCACAGATGTAATGAATTAAGACAGTACAGACATTAACATTTCTACAAATATGTATTTTCAAACAATATTGCAACTATTCTTTAAAAAAAATCCTAAAAAATGCATGGTTACTAAAAACAAAATAAAAAGTAGCAGATTTGAACATAAATAACAACATATCGTATCACAGAGCTTTGAAGAGAGAGAAAAAAAGTGAGTGTTCACCAGGTTTGAGGTCATAGTGTATTATAGGTGGCTTGATCTCATTCAGGTATCGTAAAGCGTTCACAATCTGCATGACGATAGAGCGAGCTTCTTTCTCAGTCATCAGCTTGTGCTGTTTCAAGTAGAAATCCAGATCGTTTCCTTCACAGTATTCCAAAACGGTACAAAACCTGCAGAAAAGCAAAACACCTCATGTAACTCTGGTGTTTGTTTATTTATTGCCACATCAGCAACTTAAGGTTATTTCATGGCAAGATCAATATAGAAAAAAATATGATAGTGATAAAGTGAATCCAGGAGGTTGTTATCGCAGATTACTACATGGCTGTCCAGAAAACCCGATTCTGAATGGTCGGTCGTGACATTACAAGGTATGTTATTCCTAAATAACAACCGCTAAATAAAGCAGGCTCTACGTTATAAGATCTTCTTATCACCTTGACCATCAGTGAATACGGTTCACTTCCTTATGCTTACTGTACATTCACATTCATATGTATCTGCTCGAGTCAAGTCGTGGTTTTTGACTGTTTGGCGCCATCTTGTGAATGAATATGTTGCATAGTAGTATATGTTTCATTACAATGGTTTTGTTTTTGTCAGCTTCACATTTTTGACTTTTGGTGCCATTTAGACACTGAATGATGCGCAGGTTAGTGTATACTCCATTAGCTGATTTAATTTCTGTCAGCTTTGCGTTTACTTAAATATTTAATAAGCTAAATGTATACATAATACGGCATTATAAAATACATGCAACAGGTGTCGAGCAGCCAAAAAGCTTGTCAGGCTTTCTGCGATTTGTAATTTATGCCCAACATAAAGCCTAGCAGGCTTGACGGCAGCCCAACGCAAAGCAGTGCACTCTTCTATAAGACTAAAAGGCTTTATTCTGTGAAAACAACATTCCTAGATGTACTTTACCCTGCTTATCACACATCTACTGGCCACAAAACATTGTTATGAGCCATAATAGTTTAACAAATCTTTAATTAATAGCAAAGTGGCCAGAAATGAAAACAGCTGACAGAGTACAATCTAACCTGTGCATTATTTGGTCACAAGATGGCACCAAATTAACAAAAACACAAAGCTGACAGCAACAAATCTAGCTGAATATTGCAAATACTAATCTATGTTTTATTGATTCACAAGACGGCCCTAAACTGTCAAAAACCACAGCACGACAGACAGAGATGTTCTGATAAGCTTTTTCCTTACCAATACTGAGTACTGAAATGATACAGGGGTGTGTATCTGTGGAAACTAGCCCTGTATATATTAACAGAGTTAATTCATGGTATGCTTTTGACTTATCCATTAATAAAATATGAACAAATACATAGCGTAAAGTACAGTATTTTTATTATCAGACATTTAACAATAATATTATTTACTCTACGGAAACAAGTTTAGCCACAAATCAAACACAGTAAACAAAAAAAAAAAAAGTATTACAGTATATCTGTATAAATATCGGTGCTAAAATAATGACATATAGAAAATGAACATGAAAAATATTGAAAAATAGAAGAAGAAGAAAAAGAACTGACTGCATTTTCAGTGTTAGGCAAACGGTAGCGGGCATACGTGTCGTTTAAAAAGATGGTGTCAGATCGGTTTATGGTTTTAAATACTCGCCGATACAAATGGCAGAATTGTCGCATCATCGACGAGTATTTCCGATACTAGTATCGGTATCGAAACAACCCTAGCGACAGTCAAGCAGATACATATGAATGTGGATGCAAGCATATGGATTTGAACATATTCACTGACGGTAATTCGAAGTTCTAGAATGAGCCTGTGTTATTTAGCGGTTGTTATCTCAGAACAGCATACCTTGGAGCGCTGCAAATGACCAATCAGAATAGAGCATTCCAGACAGCCGTGTAATAATAACAACTTCATAACTTAAGACATGATGCAAAAATAAATTAACCCAAATAAATTTACACTCACAAAAATTAACATTAAAATCGTTAGATATAATAATGCAGATGAACTGAAGGCTGGAACTCACGTGTCTGTGTCCAGTGAAAAGTAGTCGTACAGTTTAACTATTCTGGGATGATCCAGCTGTTTATGTATTCGGTATTCCCGACAGGCGTGTCTGCAGAGAACAGAGGCACAGGTTACCATGGGCAACAGAGGTGAGACCCAGGCGGACGAAGAGACAGACGAAGCAGATTTCCAGACATTTACACTACTGTACAGAATACCAATGGCATGGAAATACACCCCTACATAACAATGTCCCAACAGCACAATATGAGCCTACAGTCCTGCACGTATCCATCTCACATTACAGAAGAGAACTGGCTTGAAAATAAAAAGAGCTTACTAGAACTTCTCAACTTTTTTGGCTCCAAAATCCAAACAGTCAAAGACTATAACTGAAGAGACTCTATAAGATACTGATTTTATACATTCATTTACATGAAATAGATGTGCAATATATAGTAAATTAAAAGTACATATTAACCCACTTACACTTCACTCTTTCACAGACATTTGCTAAAATAATCAGTTCATTTTTTTCCTCAATGTACACACAGCACCACATATTGACAGAAAAACACAGAATTGTTGACATTTTAGCAGATTAAAACAGAAAAAAATCAGATGGTCTTAACTGTCCATTTCTTCTGATCATCCTTGAGATGGTTTTACACCTTCATTTGAGTCCAGCTGTGTTTAATTATACTGATTGGACTTAATTAGGAAAGCCACACACCAGTCTATATAAGACCTTACCTTATCATCTTGTTGATATACACTATGAACAGCAGCTACGCTAATTATTTTCTTCATTCTCCATTTCCACCTGGGGATACTCTTCCAGAGGCCTTCAGACTATGCAGAGTCACTGATTCGATCCAAGACCAACGACGAGATGATCCCAAGGTTTCCATATCCTAGACCAGGCCGTATCCTGAGCAGCTACTGTGGTGGTCATGGAAGAGTGGAGAACATGAGACTGATTCCTGTGACGCTCCAGAGACAGACGAGTCTTCGCTGAGGCCAGCTTCCAGCCTCCGCCACTGAGACTGCAGCTCTGCACAAGACGTTTGGCCAGCGGAGAAATTAAAATGATCGTGCCCAACTGAGCCTGGTTTCTCTCAAGGTTTTTTTTCTTCACTTCGCCATTTAGTGAAGTTTTTTTCCCTCTCCGCTGTCGCCACTGATTTGCATGGTTTGGGGTCTGTAGAGCTGTGCATCGTTGGATTTGCTCTTCAATATTTGGACTCTCAGTAGTGATTATTAAACCACACTGAACTGAGCTCAACTGAACTGAACTTAAACACTACAAACTGAACTACACTGGTCCAATTTACTATGACCTTTTATGTGAAGCTGCTTTGACACAATCTACATTGTATAAGCGCTATACAAATAAAGGTGAATTGAATTGAACCTTACAGCTCACAATGCATTTCCCTTCCTAGAGCTGGCCATCTGGCCAAACTGAGCTATCGGGATAAGAGCCTTGATGAAAGAGGTAAAGATGAACCCAAAGATCACTGTGGCTGAGCTAAAGAGATGCAGTCGGAAGATGGGAGAAAGTTGATAGAAAATCAACCATCACTGCAGCCCTCCACCAATCAGGGCTTTATGGCCACATAAAAGCCTGCATGGAGTTTGCTAAAAAAAAAAAAAAAAAAAGACCTGAAGGACTCCAAGATGGTGAGAATTACGATTCTTTTGTCTGATGAGACCAAGATAAAACTTTTTTGGCCTTAATTCTAAGCGGTATGTGTGGAGAAAAATCAGACACTGCTCATCACCTGTCTAATACAGTCCCAACAGTGAAGCATGGTGGTGGCAGGATTATGCTGTGAGGGTGTTTTTCAGCGGCAGGGACAGGACGACTGTTTGCAATTAAGGGAAATATGAATGCGGCTTAGTACAGGAATATTCTGGACAAAAACCTTCTGAGTGCTCAGGACCTCAGACTGGGTCGAATGTTTATCTTCCAACAAGACAATGACCCTAAGCACAAATAATGAAGTAGTGGCTTCACAACAACTCCGTGACTGTTTTTGAATGGCTCAGCCAGAGCCCTGACCTAAACCCAATTAAGAATCTCTATAGAGACCTAAAAATGGCCGTCCACCAACGTTTACCATCCAACCTAACAGAACTGGAGGGGATCTCCAAGGAGGAATGGGAGAGGATCCCCAAATTCTGGGGACCCCCAAAAACTTGTTGCATCTTACCCAAATAGACTCATGGCTGTATTAGATCAAAAGGGGGATTCTACTAAATACAGAGCAAAGGGTCTGAATACTTAGGACCATGTGATATTCCAGTTTTTTTTTTAATAAATGTGCAAAAATGTCAAAGATTCTGTGTTTTTCTGTCAATATGGGGTGCTGTGTGTACATTGAGAAAAAAATGAATTTATATACCACTGTGTGTATATTTATGCAGACACATCAAAGAAGGGGATCATACTTGTGGTAATTTTCTTTCTTCTCCTCTCTCCAGTTTTTGTTGAGTTGATGAATCTTCACAGCAGCATACCGTTGCTCAATTAAGTCAAACGCCTGTAGAGCAGAAGGAGGAATCAAACGATCCGTTTCTTTCTCAATGTTCTGTACATATCAGGCTATATCCGTTTAATAAATTACCTTGTAGACTTCACTGAATCCACCCCTGCCCAGCAAATGTAACAGCAGATAGCGCTCGTTCAGGGTGGGATGGTCCTTGAATCTGACATTTCAGAACAACAAAACAAAAGAAAAAGAGGAGAAAAAGAAAGGTGGGTGGAAAGTAATGTAAAACTAAATTATGTTTTTGGTGAAACAAACAAACACAAGCAGACAACGTTACAGAAAAGAATAGAAATATGTATAATACGGGCCCTTTAAACTACACATGACATCAAAACTAACCTTATGATTATGTTAGCTCACATTACTAGTTTTGTGGTAAACAATGCATGTTATTAAAAAAAAAATAGTCTGCCTTGGTAATCTTTAATTGAAAACTGATAATGCACTTCCCGTTTGTCTTTAGATAAAGTCTCAGATATATACTAAACCACGCCCCTCCAGCTGTCAGTTGACAGCAATCAGAAATGGTGAGGGGGAGGAGTCTGTTAGGTTGTAATAACTCTCACCAAACCCTTTTCCCCCATCTTTCTGAAATGTCTACTTTACTACATCCAATCAGCTCACAGTAGAAAAAAACAAGCCACGCCCAGTGTTTTCTCATTTAATATTCAGTTTCTCTGGGAACTGCGTCACAATATGAAAAAAAAAAATGGTTGCAGCTTCCGGTTCATGGTGACTTTAAAGACCATAAACGCATGACTCCAAGTTCAAGTTGAGTTTTTTTTATCGTTCTTCCACGCGTGGACAAAGTGGATCGAAACATTGTCTCTCGCAGGACCACGGTGCTATAATAATAAACATAATCAGAGTATATACAGGAACCAGAAAGTGAGAGTTGTTACTTCAATTATGCGTACTGTAATTATGAGCTTAATCATTCATTCATTCATTTTCTTTATCCCTTTAGTCTTTTTATTAATCTGGGGTCACCAAAGTGAAATAAACCACCAATTTATCCAGCATGTTTTACGCAGCGGATGCCCTTCCAGTTGCAAACCATCACTGAGAAACATCCATACACACTTATTCACACACATACACTACAGACAATTTAGCCTACCCAATTCACCTGTACCACGTGTCTTTGGACTTGTGGGGGAAACCGAAACACCTGGAGAAAACCCACGCGAACGCAGGGAGAACATGCAAACTACACACAGAAATGCCAACTGACCATAATCACATTGTTTATATTAAATTTCTGCACTTACATGAGGTAAAGTTTAAATGTTTATTTGCCAAAATGAATACTTTGATTGAAATCAGTGTACGACACCGATGTTAATAAGATTAAGCTTGCTTTGATTATGAGCTTAATCGTAACGTTTATATAAAATTATTGCCTTTACATGAGGTAGTTTAATTGATATAATGCCAAAATGAATTGCTCAAAGTTGGCGAACAACACCTATTTTAATACGATTATGAGCTTAATGGCATTATTTATATTAAATTATCACACTTCCATGAGGTAAATGAATCGCTCTATTGCCAAAATTAATACTTTGATTAAACGACGCCTGTTAATAATGATTATGATCTTACTTGCATTTTTTTTATATTAAATGATTGCGTTTACATGACGTAAAGTTTAATCGCTCTATTGCCGAAATGAATACTAAAATAAAATCAGCGCAAGCCATCTATGTTACTACAGTTATGCTTACCGCGATTATGAGCTTACCTGAATTATTTTTATGATATTATTGTGTTTACATGAGGTCAATTTTAACCGCTATATTGCTGAAATAATTACTTTTATTAAAAACAGTGTATGGCACCTAAGTTAATACAATTATGAGCTTAATCGCGTTACCAAATTGTTGCGTTTACATGTGGTAAAGTTTAAATCGCTATATTGCCAAAATAAATATTTAGCTTTAAATCCAAAATGTCTCCCATGTTAATACGATTATGAGCTTACTCGCATTATTTACATCAAATTATTGCTTTTACATGAGGAAGTTTAAATGCTACATTTCTAAAATAAATATTTCTATTAAAACCACCGCATGATACCTATGTTAATAGGATTATGAGCTTAACTGCATTGTTTATCAAATTATTGCATTTACATGAGGTAAAGTTTAATCGATATATTGCCAAAATGAATGCTTATTTAAAATCAGTGTATGACACCTAAGATATAATGACTTTTCACAATTAAGATATGAAGTTTATGAGCTTAATTGCATTACTTATTTCAAACTATTGCGTTTACATGAGGTAAAGCTTAATCGCTATATTCCCAATATAAATACTTCTATTAAAATCATCGTTTGACACCTATTACTACAATTATGATTACTGCGATTATGAGCTTACTTGCATTATAAATATCAAATTATTGCGTTTACTTGAGGTAAAGTTTAATCAATATATTGCTAAAATAAATACCTACATTAAAATCAGCGTATGATATCCATGTTAATACAATTACGAGCTTAATCGCATTATTTATATTAAATTATTGCCTTTACGAGGGAGTTTAATCACTCTATTGCCAAAATAAATACTTCGATTAAAATCAGTGTATAACACCTAAGATAATACGACTGTTTAATTGAGATAATACAAAGTTTATGAGCTTAATTGCATTACTTATATCAAATTATTGCATTTACATGAGGTAAAGCTTAATCGCTATATTCCCAATATAAATACTTCTATTAAAATCATCGTTTGACACCTATTACTACAATTATGATTACTGCGATAATGAGCTTACTTGCATTATAAATATCAAATTATTGCGTTTACTTGAGGTAAAGTTTAATCAAAATATTGCTAAAATAAATACCTACATTAAAATCAGCGTATGATATCCATGTTAATAGAATTACGAGCTTAATCGCATTATTTATATTAAATTATTGCCTTTACGAGGGAGTTTAATCACTCTATTGCCGTTCGATTAAAATCAGTGTATAACACCTAAGATAATACAACTGTTTAGATTAAGATAATACAAAGTTTATGAGCTTAATTGCATTACTTATATCAATTTATTGCGTTTATGAGGTAAAGTTTAATCAATATATTGCCAAAATTAATACTTCGATTAAAATCAGCATAAGACACCTATGTTAGTATAGTTGTGCTTACTGCGGTTATGATCTTACTCGCATTTTTTCTATCAAATTATTGCGTTTACATGAGGTAAAGGTTAAATTGCTATATTGCCAAAATGAATATTTAGAGTAAAATCAACAAACGACACCTATGTTCATAAGATTTTGAGCTTACTCGCATTATTTATATCAAATTACTGCATTTACATGAGGTAAAGTTGAATCATCATATTGCCAAAATCCCATTATAATAACATTAAGCTGATCCATGTAAAAGTACTCAATGTCCAGTACATGTGATGCATCATAAAGGAAGAGATAAATAAAGATCAGAGGCAGATGTGGTCAGAGTTTGAGTACATACTGTGAGCTGTCTTCATTGTTTATTCTTTTCAACTCTCGGATGTGGAGATTTCGCACCCTCTCCAACCTCTCCAGCTCGGCCTGAATCTCTGCCTCCTCCTAAAAACATGCAAAAAAAAAACAAACATACAGAAATCATCTCTCTCTTTTTTTCTTTAAATCATATACAGTCATTGTATCTATTTAACTGTACCTATATGGTTGTCAAATCTTTCTTGAGCAGAAAACATCTATTGTAAGACACTGAACCACAAAACCAATCATAAGTCAATTTTTTAGAAATTGCGATTTTTACATCATATGAAACCTAAAATAATTAAGCTTTCCATCTGTGTGTGGTTATTAGGATATGAGAATATTAGGCGGTAACACTTTATAATAACCACACACTATGAATCATTTATTAAGCATTAGCATCTAGTGAATTCATTATCTGTTAAGCATTAACTCTACATTAATAAACGTTAGTAAGCAGTTTATAACTGCAGCTACAAATGCTGTATTCTTGACTTATAAGCACCTATATAATGTGCTTAATAACTGTATTTTCATACTTAGTTAATGATTTATTTTTCATTACTAAATTAAGTATCGCATTATTTACAAACCATTTGTATTTAAGAGTAGTTGAGGGTTTTTAGGATCATTCAGAATGAGTTAATAAATGATTAATAAACTATTGAAATCAACGTTTATATGTCTTATTATTCAGGCATGTACTAATAGTTAACTAATATGTTAATAAATGCTTTATTAACTCAACTTCATGCAGTTTTGTGACCTAATCTAAAGTGAGGACTATTAATGCTTTATAAATCCCTTATAAATGACAAATAAAGGCTCAGAATCAAATGAACAATAATCTTTGCAATCTTTTCTAAAAAATAAAATTACTGTAAAGTTTAAACATTGCTGAATAACAGGAGTGTCAGAATATAACATAAAACTGGATAAAACAACAACAACAATATAATAATTTAACAATATAATAAGATGCGATGTTTAAACTATACAGTTATTTTATTTTAGATAAGGTTGTAAAGATTTATTTTTTCATTTGAAGTACAGTTTTGTTTGTGTATCTTTAAATGAAAAGGAATGAATAATGTCATTTTTCCTGTTTAGAATTTAACTGAGCCTTTATTTGTCATTTATAAGGGATTTATAAAGCATAAATAGTCCTCACTTTAGATTAGGTCTCAAAACTAGATGAAGTTGAGTTAATGAAGCATTTATTAACATATTAGTTAACTATTAGTATATGCCTGAATATTAAGACATATAAATGTTGATTTCAATAGTTTATTAATCATTTACTAACTCATTCTGAATGATCCTAAAAATCCTCAACTACTCAAATACAAATGTAAATAATGCGATACTTAATTTAGTAATGAAAAATAAATCATTAACTAAGTATGAAAATACAGTTATTAAGCACATTATATAGGTGCTTATAAGTCAAGAATACAGCATTTGTAGCTGCAGTTATAAACTGCTTACTAACGTTTATTAATGTAGACTTAATGCTTAACAGATAATGAATTCACTAGATGCTAATGCTTAGTAAATGATTCATAGTGTGTAGTTATTATAAAGTGTTACCGCCTAATATTCTCATATCCTAATAACCACACACAGATGGAAGGCTTAATTATTTTGTCACAAAACTGGATGAAGTTGAGTTAATAAAGCATTTATTGACATACATATATATATGCCTGAATAATAAGACATAAACGTTGATTTCAATAGTTTATTAATCATTTACTAACTCATTCTGAATGTTAATAAAAACCCTTTTAAAAACCCTTTTACTTTTAAATACAACTGCTTTGTAAATAATGCGATACTTAATTTAGTAATGAAAAATAAATCATAAACAAAGTATGAAAGTACAAGTAATAAGCACATTATAAATATTATTACAGTATTACAGTTATTAATACATTTGTAGCTGCAGTTATAAACTGCTTACTAACGCTTATTAATGTAGAGTTAATGCTTAACAGATAATGAATTAACTATTTGCTAATGCTTAATAAATGATTTATAGTGTGTAGTTATTATAAAGTGTTACTAAATCGGCTTTAAAAACTGTTGAAATTAAGTGCTTAGCAATGGATATTACTAATTAAAACTTGAAATATATACAGTAGGAAACTCAAAATATATTTAAACTATTTTTACTAATCAAAAATGCAATATTGGAATAAGTACAACTGGAAACTTAAAAAATATTATATTTGAATGATTTTAACTAATCAGAAATGAAATACTGAAATATATACAGCAGAAAACTCAAAATATAAACCATATTTTAATGACTTTTCTAATCAATGAAATGTTAAAATATATAAAGTAGGAAACTTACAAAAGTCATATTTTAATGATTTTTACCAATTAACAGAAACCAGGACTTTCTTTTTTTTTTTGTATGTACAGAAATGCATCTGGATCTGGATCAAACCGAAGCGCAAACCTTTTTGAGATGTCCGAGTCTGAGTTTGAAGATCTCCTCCTGCTCGTGGTACTCGGCTAATGTTAGCCTGCAGGAAGATCAGAAGAGCAGGAGTATAAAAAGCCGTCCATTCATTCATGCAGCAGGTTAGGATGCTCTGACAAGCAGAGTTTCAAACAATCACACTATTCTGAAGGAGCTGATGCAACTTCTCCACACACCGCTCACTTATAGACTTGCATGTGGGAGTCAGAATTGATTTTTACACGGAGGAAAGAAATGTCATACAATTTGAGGCTTATAATAATTCATATTAACCCATTTAAAAAAACAAAAATATATAGATGGATGAGCAAATTTCTGTGAGAAAGAAAAAGTAATAATCTTTACATGTGGTCGAGATTATATATATATATATAAACTGATTGAACTTACAGAAATAGTACTATATTGTGATATGCACTCACTGGCCACTTTATTGGGTACATCTTACTAGTACCGGGTTGGACCCTCTTTTGCTTTCAGAACTGCCTTAATCCTTTGAGGCATACATTGAACAAGGTACTGGAAATATTCCTGAGATTTTGCTCCATATTGGCATGATAGCATCACGCGGTTGCAGCAGATTTGTCGGCTGCACATCCATGATGTGAATCTCCCGTTCCACCACATCTCAAAGATGCTCTATTGGATTGAGAACTGGTGACTGTGGAGGCCATTTGAGTACAGTGAACTCATTGTCATGTTCAAGAAACCAGTCTGAGAAGATTCACGCTTTATGACATGGCGTGTTATCCTGTTGGAAGTGGGCATCAGAAGATGGGTACAATGTGGTCAAAGAAATGGACATGGTCAGCAACAATACTCAGGTAGGCTGTGGCGTTGACACGATGCTCAGTTGGTACTAATGGACCCAAACTGTGTGAGAAAATCCCCAACACCATTACACCACCACCACCAGCCTGAACCGTTGATACAAGGTAGGATGGATCCATGCTTTCATGTTGTTGATGCCAAATTCTGACCCGACCATCCAAATGTGGCAGCAGAAATGGAGACTCATCAGACCAGGCAACGGTTTTCCAATCTTCTACTGTCCAGTTTTGGTGAGCCTGTGTGAATTGTAGCCTCAGTTTCCTGTTCTTAGCTGACAGGAGTGGCACCCGGTGTGGTCTTCTGCTGCTGTAGCCCATCTGCCTCAAGGTTGGACGTGTTGTGTGTTCAGAGATGCTCTTCTGCAGACCTCGGTTGTAACGAGTGGTTATTTGAGTTACTGTTGCCTTTCTATCAGCTGGAACCAGTCTGGCCATTCTCCTCTGACCTCTGGCATCAACAAGGCATTTGCGCACACAGAACTGCCGCTTACTGGATATTTTATCTTTTTCAGACCATTCTCTGTAAACCCTAGAGATGGTTGTGCGTGAAAATGCCAGCAGATCGGCAGTTTCTGAAATACTCAGTTCAACAACCATGCCACGTTCAAAGTCACTTAAATCACCTTTCTTCTCCATTTTGATGCTCGGTTTTAACTGCAGCAGATCGTCTTGACCATGTCTACCTGCCTAAATGTATTGAGTTACTGCCATGTGATTGGCTGATTAGAAATTTGCGGGTTGGACAGGTGTACCTAATAAAGTGGCCAGTGACTATATATCTTTATGGTGATGAGATTTTTTGCCATATTGCAAAGCCCTAAATTAGAAAGACAGACAATGTATATTTGCTTTAATGCTATAAAACAAGAGGAACCCTTTTTTTTATGATAACCCTTTAAAATCACCAGAAACATCACAAACTTTGGACTAATAGTGTATGTTTCTGGTAAAACTGCTTCAAATAGTGTGTGAATGTTTGTCATGTGATCATAGAAAGCATAGAAAGCTGTTTCGGGTGTAAATATCAATACATTCTGGTGATTTTACAGCAGTTTCCAGCAAACGCGTTCTACTCACAGCTGTGGGAGGCTGGGTTTAAGGAAGGGGTCGTTCTCGGAGCCGTTCACAGCCTTGGTTTTGCGTTGTTTGGGTTCAGAGTTTGTGCTGGGTGACTGTGAGCTGCTGGCTGACGGTGGTTTTCTTTTTGCTAACAGCTTCCTCTGTCTCTCGATCTCTTCACGCTGCTGAATGATCCATTCCTGCTGTCTAAAGCAAAACAGGCAGTGAAAAACAGCTCAGAGAGTCAACTGAGCAAGTATAATTCATTCATTTATCCGTGCAACGAATCACGTTTAACGCATCCACTTATACATAGAAGTAGAAGAGATGTTTTATGGTGCTTTCACACCAAGACGTGTGTTTCGGAACCTGGTGCCCCCTTAAAGAACGAGTATACGGTCACAGAGGCGACAAAAATGACAAACGAATTATACCGGAAGCTGTGGAAAGGCTGAAGAGGACTGTATCAATGTATATGCAAACATGAAAGTAATCTTTGGACTTGTGCTGTATTACAATTAATCAAGCGCCTTACTTGACGAGGTTCTGGAAGGCGTATCCGTCCGTCCACTGCTCTGTGAATGAGGCTCCGTGTCTGACAGTGGTGAAGTGACCCAAGCGCAGGCGATCCTGCATGCTCTTCTCTCGACACGCCTGCTTCTCCTGTGTGCTCTGGACAAAAAGACACACCACTGTAAACATCTGAATAATTTCTTGTTTTGAAGCTCGTGGATAAATGACGGCATTACAAAACAACCTTATTTCACTGGAGTGCAGCGAGTGCACTATTCTGTGCTTCTGAATGACTGTATTTACATTTCTATCGTGTTTTGTCTGGTGCAAACAGCCAAATTGCTGATCACTGCAAATCTCATCACGTAGCATGATGTTAGGACATGGGGTTACAATGCAACCTGCTTACCTAATGTTTACTTTCATAATATTTATATTATTTGCTAATTAATAACCACCTCATGTAGAACTCTGAATCTCATTTTGCAGGCTGCTACTGCCTACTGGAGGTCGCATTTCGATCCCGGATGTGTACCTTGAGAGCCTTCCTGATTAAATGAATGAAATAAGCGGTTTTGCACCAAGGCAACCCGAGGTGCTAAACTGGCAGTAGGCAGGTTAAAAGAACCAAAACAAAGACAGGTGTTCTGGCACGTATATCTGACTTCAGCATTGTTTTTCAGATAAACAAGAATGTTCATTTAGCATGTTTCTTAAATACTTGCACACATATTCTTGCATTTTTATGCTTTAGAAAAGTCAAAAACATACATACAGCACCTTTAAACACACACTAGATCTTCTAGTTACATTCAAACCTGGAAATCACCTTCTCAATCAAAAGCTTCTTGCTCATAGTGATGCACTTGTTTAAACGTTCCTTGTATTTCTCTAGAAGCTTCTGTTGTTCGTCAATTTGTCTCCTAAGATCACAGTTTGCCTGCAGAGAACGGAAAGACAGCATTTATTGTATTTATTAAAACAGTTGAAAAAATATATACAGTGGAATTCAAAAGAATTCGCCCTCCTGTTAATTTTCTTTTCTTTTTTAAATATTTCCCAAATCATGTTTAACAGAGCAAGGAATTTTTCACAGTATTCCTGATCATATTTTTTCTTCTGGAGAAAGTCTTTTGCTTTATTTCTGCTCAAATAAAAACAGTTTTAAATTTTTTTAAACCATTTCAAGGTCAATATTATTAGCCCCCATGAGCAATTCTTTTTTTATTGTCTCCAGAACAAACAACTGTTATACAATGACTTGCCTAACTACCTTAACTTTAACCTAATTACCCTAGTTAAGCCTTTAAATGTCACTTTAAGCTGAATACTAGCATCTTGGTAAATATATAGTCAAATAATATTTACTGTCATCATGGCAAGATAAAATAAATAAGTTAATTAGAAATGAGTTATTAAAACTATTACATCTAGAAATATGTTGAAAAAATCTTCTCTTCATTAAACAGAAATTGGGGCAAAATATAAAGGGGCGGTAATATTTCTGACTTCAACTGTATACACACTTAAAAAATACATTTATAAAATAGAGTCACAATAATAAATGTGCATCTCAGCCTTAAAGATGTTTTGGAGGGAAAAAAATTACCTCAAACTCAAGTGATTTTCCCCAACACAAAACTATTTTCATTTACAACAGCAAATAAACTTTCTTAAAAATGCGAGCATAATGCACATGCGTTAAAACGTTTTTTAGCATGTTAAAAAAAGGACAACATGTCTCTTTTACAACAATTTTTTTCTTGAATTACTATTTGTTTTTTTGACTTAAGAGAATTCCACAGTTTTGTGTGTATACTACCTGACAAAAGTCTTGTCGCCTATTCAAGTTTTAGGAACAACAAATAATAACTTGACTTCTAGTTGATCATTTAGTATGAGAAGTGGCTTATATGAAAGTCAAAGGCCTCTAGATTATGCTTATTTGACCACAATAAAATATGATCATGCCTTGATTTTTAATTCTTTTATTAGGACAGTAAGGTCTGACTTTGCTTAGACAAAAGTCTTGTCACTGAACAGAAATAATGTCCAGTATAGAATATAAAGTCATGCTGCAGTGGAAACAGAATGAATATTGTGTCTGACTCCATCATGAGCTTGGAGGACTGCATCCATACATCTCTGCAATGACTCAAATCACTTATTAATAAAGTCATCTGGAATGGCAAAGAAAGCGTTCTTGCAGGACTCCCAGTTCATCAGGATTCTTTGGATCCATCTTCAATGCCTCCATCTTCCACATGCTCATTAATGTTCATGTCTGGTGACTGGGCTGGCCAATCCTGGAACACTTTGACCTTCTTTGCTTTCAGGAACTTTGATGTGGAGGCTGAAGTATGAGAAGGAGCGCTATCTTGCTGAAGAATTTGCCCTCTCCTGTGGTTTGTAGTGTAATGGGCAGCACAAATGTCTTAAAACCTCAGGCTGTTGATGTTGCAGATCCATCCACTCAGCAGATCTCTCGCACACCACCACACTGAATCTAACCCCAAACCATGATTTTTTCCTTCAACCAAACTAGACTGATTTCTCTGAGAATCTTGAGTCCATGCGAGTTCCAGTAGGTCTTTTGCAGTATTTGTGATGATTGGGATGCAGTTCAACAGATGAATCATCGAAAAAAAAATCAAGTTATTATTTGTTGCTCTTATAATTGGGATCGACGACAAGACTTTTGTCAGGTAGTGTAATGTAATCCACAATTATTGTCCTATCTCACCCGCAGCAGATCATCTATCCTGCCCTCTTTCTTCTCAAGGTCCAGGTTCTTATTGCTCTCTATAGTGGCCAATTTCATCACAGTCAGGTCAGTCTGCAGGAGGAACAAAACCACACAAACGTCACTATTATGAATACGGCTGCATCTGCATTTTTGTGTTCAAATAAAACAACATTTAAAATAAAAAATAAATCATCTCTTTGTTATGAGCAACCAATTCAAATGGAATGGAAACCTGCCACATTTATTTTTGCTACAATAGTCTCTTCAATTGTTCTGATTTGATCATTTATCGTTATCTTAATCATTATTGATTGTTGTGATCTAATGACAGTCCAAATTCTAAACCACTGCCAAAGCCAATTATCATTCATTGTAAACGTTAATACACAGTCCCACCTGAACACTTTTGACCGCTATGTGTCTAGAAGAAATCATAGAGTCCCCAAAACACAGACTGGTGGGAGACGAGCTGCTCTGTCGAGTCTGAAACACACAATTACACAAATCACACAATATTAGATTCAACTGTGTAGTAATAAATGCACAAGGCAGTTTGGCTGAACTAAACATAGGTGGGGAACATACACATACAATTTGTGACTTGTGTGTTTATGTTACTAGGTCAGTTGTTTTGCAGTGTGCATGTTTGAGATGCATTTGACTTTGATGCACAATACTTGGACTGACATTACACTTCATTAAACATGTACAAAGACATTACATATATGCTATATATCCGCAGGCTATGCTTATATATAATAACTTTAACTCTTAAAAGCTAATATTTACTAGTTAATTAGTGAAAGTTATTAGTAACTAATAAAATTATGCTAACTAAAAATATGAACTTTTCCGAATTTGATTGTCATGCAGTAATAATCACCATTCGTAAAGCTGCTTTGAAACAATAATTATTGTACAAAAAAAGTTATACAAATAAACATGAATATTAGCATTTGTCTTGGGTAAGCCAACCAGAAGCTATTTTCCTTGGAATCCCATTTCTGATTGCTTCATGCAAGACAGCACCTAATACCAGGGATAATATATATTTTCTATTCATATAGATATAATTTCATAAAAAAATATATATATATATATAATATTTACATAATATATTTTATATAATTTTATTCATGCTTAATGTAGTGATGCACTTAAATGAAAATATTGAGCCGAAATCAAAAAAAATAAGGATGCATTTGGACAAAAACCAAACCATTAGTGGAGCAAACTTTGTTTTTCTAGTGAGCATGTGCAGTTCGTGGATTGGTATGGGTTCGTAAATGGAATATCTAGAGCGTAATATTTTGACCGTGGTAAGCGCTGATATCTTGCACTTTAGTTGACGCAGAAACAACACAGCTTTTGCAAGGCCCATTGAAATGAATGGGTTTCATAGCATAGCGCTTTCCGCATCCAGTGTGAAAGCCACTTCATACAGTGCGATGACTACAGCTGACACCTTCATGGTCACCAGATTCATTAAATTTTTAAAAGCACCATTAATTTTTAAATCAAGCACCTTTGTAATTCGCCCCCCCCCCAGCACCCAAAATGTTAACTTTAAGTAGATTAAACATAAAACAATTAAGTTGTCTACCAAAAAAAGTTAAGTTGCTGAACCAACACAATTGTTATAAATAAATGGTTTAAACATGCAGCAATGGTAGTTTTCATGAATGCATGTAGCATCATGAAAGTCCTTACGGTACTAAACATTTCACTTGCAATTAAAACGTACGCTAAAAATGTCAGACATTTTCTAAAATGTTTAAAGAACTTTAATAAAATTTGTTGAATTAGATTTTGGTAATATTCAAATGCGGTTTATGAAATCTTGATCAAATGTGCATTATTTTTTAATTACATTTTTTGACAATTGGGTGCAATTGTTGAAACAACACCATAAAGAAATTTGATTTCAAATTTAATTCAAGCACTTTCGAGGACCTGCGTTTGTTTTTAAGTACTTCCCAGGCCTTGAATCCAAATGTCTGAATATCAAGTGTGAAAACCCTGAGGAGCGTAAAAATCAGTGCGCTGAACATCGCAGCAAAGCATAAGCGTTTTTTTTCGGCTTATATTTTCAGCCAAAAAGCTAAAATGCCATTTTTGGTTGATAACTTTAGTGTATCAGTAAGAGTGTGTAAGTGACATACGCTGGATCCTAGTGCAGAGTGGGAATGTGAGTTCTGGGGTGAACGGATGACTGGCGGTAGACCTCTTACTGGACTGGAGCCGTTACCGCCCTGAAACTACAGAAAGAGGGAAATACACAAATCAAGACCTACCTATGCACTTAAAAGATGCCACTCTACTAAAAGGGTTAGTTCACTCAAAAATCTACATTTTGTTATTAATTACTCATCTTCTTCATGACTTTCCAACCCCTATGTTCATCTTCGGGACACAAATTGAGGTTTTCCAGATAAAATACAAGAACTCCCTCATCCTCTCTATAGATAGCAACACTACTGAGACATCCAGAAAAGGAACCAAAAACATTGTCCAAAAATTCCATGTGATTTCAGTGGTTCAACTGCAATCATACCAAGCGTTCCATGAATACAATGTCATTTTGGCCATAATAAGATAAATTAATGAATAATATATGTTTGTTTGGTACACAAAAGTGTTGTTGGAGCTTTATATGATTACAGTTGAACCACTAAAGTCACATGGCATGTTTCATTAATATTTTTGGTTTCTTTCCCTGTACTGCTGTTCTCTATGGAGGATGAGGGAGCTCTCAGACTTCATCTAAAATATCTTTATTTGTGTCCTGAAGATGAACGAAGATCACGGGGGATTGGAACGACATGAGGGTGAGTAATTAATAACAGAATTTTCATTCTTGTTTGAACTAATCCTTTAACAACATTACAAAAATGAGGTGGAGAAGAAAATGTGCTTTAGATTTTAGTAAAGAAATAAAGATTTGAAAGTAATTTAAACCCTCAGCAACACTTGAAATGGTTTGTTTGTGCTTGCCAATATAGCAAAATTTGAACTCAAATCTGAAGCAAGTTCTGGAAAAACCTGCTCAAAACTAAACTATAATCATATTAAAACTAATATTAAAACACCATTTTTGTTTGTAATTAATATAAATGTGCTTGATAATCCATAAAAACATATACTTATTCTAAAATATTCACCTTTCATTAAAAATATTCTATTCTATACGATCTTCTCCATTTCCAAATGTCTTTGTCTAATGCGTGTTAGATGAGAAATCAATATTATTCCCAATAATTTAAAAAATCCTTTCACAGTCCAATCCAATCACAGCAAAACAACTCTATGCTTACAAATGCTGTTTACAGTTTTGTTTTTATCTCCGAAGTTGCAGTGTTTATATCTGCTCTGCTGTCATTAAATTAAGCTGATGCCAACGGTTTACCACATGCAGTCATTTGCTTGCCCTCAAATTACTAACAAGTACTTACATCAAAATAATCGCTAATTTTGGGTCCCCGGATGACAGACTTCCCTATGAGAAGGAAAAAAACCACGACATATGATTAACATCAAGAATTATGTCAAGAACATACTAGGAGAGAGAGAGAGAGAGAGAGAGAGAGAGAGAGAGAGAGAGAGAGAGAGAGAGAGAGAGAGAGAGAGAGAGAGAGAGAGAGAGAGAGAGAGAGAGAGAGAGAGAGAGAGAGAGAGAGAGAGAGAGAGAGAGAGAGAGAGAGAGACAGAGAGAGATACATGAAACACTAGGGATGGAACGATGGAACGATGGATGGATGGAACGATGGATGGATGGATGGATGGATGGAACGATGGATGGATGGATGGATGGATGGATGGATGGATGGATGGAACGATGGATGGATGGATGGATGGATGGATGGATGGATGGATGGATGGATGGATGGATGGATGGATGGATGGATGGATGGATGGATGGATGGATGGATGGATGGATGGATGGATGGATGGATGGATGGATGGATGGATGGATGGATGGATGGATGGATGACTTGAAAGACAGATAGATAGATAGATAGATAGATAGATAGATAGATAGATAGATAGATAGATAGATAGATAGATAGATAGATAGATAGATAGATAGACAGATAGACAGATAGACAGATAGATGACTTGACAGACAGGTAGATAGATAGATGACTTGACAGACAGACAGACAGACAGACAGACAGACAGACAGACAGATAGATAGATGACTTGACAGACAGACAGACAGACAGACAGACAGACAGATAACTTGACAGACAGACTGATAGATAGACCTACAGACAGATATAGATAGAAACATAACTAGACAGACAGACAGACAGACAGATCGATCGATAGACTGATCGATAGACCGATGGACTGATAGATAGACCTACAGACAGACAGATAGATAGAAACATAACTAGACAGACAGACAGACAGACAGACAGACAGATAGATAGATAGATGGATAGATGGATAGATGGATAGATAGATAGATAGATAGATAGATAACTTGACAGACAGACCAATATCAAGTTTTATGTAAAGAACATAGTAGGAGAGAGAGAAAGAGTGAGAGCGAGAGCGAGCATTTACCCTGACTGCTCTCTGATTGGATGTCGGCTTTCCTCTTCCTGCCTCGTGATGATTCCGAGTGCTTCTTTTCGGGAGTCTATTGAGAGATATTACATTCATCCACCATTTGTTATGAATTTATTCAGCTCTTATTTCTGCACTCTGTGCACGATAGCGCTGGCCTCAGCAACAAGCACTGAGCAGCACATTTAAATTCACCGTCTCCCGAGAGCCAATCGCAAACCCAATCTCTGAATATCAGCTCGGAGTAAAAGGAGACATATTGTGTGTGTCTTCAAAACAGTGTTTAATGACTCTTGAGTGGAAATGACTCTAAGAATACCCCTAATGTGAGAGTGCATAATCCGAGGGGCCTGCGCCAATAATCACAGTCTATTTTCGGTCTCGCTGGGGGAAATGGATGCTGAAATATCCTGCTCTTTTTCAGCGCAGACAAAGAGGGGTGTGCTGCCAAGGGCATCTTTGCATTCTGATCAGACAAGCAGTTCTTGCTCGCTGGCTTGGACTGAAACCTCCATGTCTGCCACCAAAAGTCCAACACAGATTCTGATAGCCAGACACCAACAGATAAACAGTAGCTATGATTCCATCCACAGATGCGAATTAACTGGAATAATCGCATAAAAGATTAGCAAATAAAGCAGCGTTTCCATCTAATGGGTAAAAGAGAACGAAATCGCCACTTCCTGATCAACTGGCGCCAAAAATCAATACGCAAAATTTGAATATGCTATGGTAGGAGAAGCCACTGTGGGTCTTATTTAATTTTTCTAAACATTTATTTAAAGATTTTAGGAAACGGCTGCAATATAACAAAGAGTAAAAAATGTAAGGGTGTCTGAATAATTACGTACTTACTGTAGAATAATACAGCCTTCTATTATACAATCGAAGGGTACAATAAACAAATAAAAATAGTCTTTCAATATACATTCTCCAAAAACTCCCATAGAGGATTCCAGATATGCCAGATGTACTTCGCCTGAGGGATTTTACAATGCACTTTGTATCTGCGCTCAGTGCTGCTGGCAACAAGGTGGAAGACAGCGTGTTTGCATACATCACAAGTGTTTAATGGCTGTTTCGACGAAATGATCAATGAATTAGGGATGCGCGGTATACCGGTACTGGAAAAACACCGGTACTTGTTATATCTCAAATGGTTCAATATCATAATTTTGCGTAATTTAGTACTTCACGCATTGCAATTCAAAAGTTCGCCAGTAGGTGGCGTTTCATCAATGTGCCTAAAACAAGTACATAAGGACAATACTAAAAGTGAAATTGGCATTATATTGAATACATTTTTTTTTTAAAAGATGATGGTGAATGACCTGACCCTATATGCAACTGTTGCTACAAATCACGTTTGTTTCCTCAGGAGGCATATCAAATCCTGCCGAGCATTTGTCACTTGCTCATCCTGATCTTTTCCACATTATTCGATCTTTTATAAATTAAGATCAAACTAACTGAATTACATTTACAGCGGGGAAAATGCTCAGCTGAGAGTTTTTTTACAGACTTCAACGGAGTGTTAAAATCTTGATGGTTCTGTGGGTCTCGTCTAATAAATCTGATCTTGATTTGTGTTTTATATTGGATTCAAGTCATGTGATTGGCTGGGCCACTCTACAGCTTGATTTTGCATTTGAGAGTTTTCTTGGCTGTGTTTTGGATCATTGTCTTGCTGAAATGTTAAAAACTTCATCCTCCTGCAATTGTAGATGCTGGACTGAAGCAGCTGATATCCATTTACAATAAGGAAGGGCAAATGATTGCTGAAGAACTACTGATTTCAGCTGCTGCCTGGGCTTTCACTGCCTTTCTACACTTCCCTTGATCTGTGTTCAATATTTATTTTAGTTTTTCTTCAATTCACCTATCTTTTGAGGCTGGTTATTGGTCACCTATGGCATCAACTTAGTATCGATATCGAGGTATTACATTCTGGTATTGTACCGAATGTAAAATTATGGTATCGAGCCATCCCTACAGGAAATAAACAGATACACATGACTTAATATGTTTGTATAAACAAAGTTGTGAAATACATTCTTGAAGCAAGTGATTTCAGCAAAGTAATCAAGTTCAGCAAACATTTGTCAACATCTTGCCTTGCTTAATTTTCACAGCAATTGTTTGCCGCCCGGCATTTTTCGCTTGACATTTGCATAAAGTCGAGAAATGCAAAACCTTTCTGATGCACTCGGTTGCTCTCAATTGATTTCAATCCTATAATGCACTGTGTGAGAGTTTACTCTCAACTTATATTTAAATAAAATGAAACCTCTTGCTATGCTGCGATTGCCAGGGAAAACACGCCATTAGAACCAAAACAACATTTCAGATACTTTACAATGTGGCCATTCTGCTGTTTCGTCCATTAAAGCAGCCCATTGCATGTTATCACAACATGATTGGTTAAAACTAAAATCACATGACTTTTTTTTGATGCTCATGCTGGAATTTTTTCAGTACATGTGTTAAAATCTTAGTTATGTGCATTTTCTCTTATTGCCTAAAAGAATTGATAGCACATCTTAGCATTTCCATGAAGCTCTTTATGCGATAATCCAAAATACACATAAAATAGACTGTTGGAAACATAGATAGTGTCCTGCGCATGTGTTTGGTGTACAAAATAAACACTGCCTTACCTACATGTTGATTAAAATGCTAATCTTAATAGCCATACAACCGAAACACAGAATTTTCAAAACTGAGATGGTCCATGAACCCTGTATAAAATATGTATTGCCTTTATATAATAATTTCTCATATATCTAACCTAAATCTGAGGTTATTGTAAATATGATGAAGTATCATGTGGAAATCCCATCACATCCCTTCAAAGAGAGAACTGTGGATGCGACTCTGCCGAGACCCTCCAAAAGCATCATTTATGTCTCTTTAATTCTCACATGACTGGGACAGAGAGACTTACTGAATACGCAGGAGAACTTCCTCTTTTCCCATCTGAACCCTGCAAGAGAAGAAGAGGAAGAGAGAATGAGCGGAGAGGAAAAGGGAAATGTATAGGACGAAGATAAATTGAAGGCAAAAGAAACAAATAAAAATGTATAAGGGAAATTTATATGAGACAATAAAAGGAAAAGAATTAAAGAAATGCGACCCCGTTTCACAAAACCAATCTTAAGTGTCAATTTTGGATATTGGGATAACATCATCTGAAAGATAAATAAATAAGCTTTAATGTAATGTATAAGTAACCAGTGAGGTATACATTTCTTTGGCTAAGATACTACTATATGAAAATCTAGAATCTGAGGGTTCAAAACATTAAAATATTGAGAAAATGGCCTTTAAAATGGTCCAATGGTTCCATTCATAGCAACACATATTACTAATCAATGATTTAGTTAACATATTTGTGAAGTATAAAACAAATATCAATCACTTTGACTCCTAGTGTATTCTATAGCTACTCCCAAAAATAAAGCTATGCAACACAAGAAGAGTTTTTGGAAATGAATGTAAAAACAAGAAAAATAATGTGGAAGAAAACCAGAAAAAAATAACAGGAGGAAAACAAGCGAAGGGAAAAAGAGAAACAAAAACATGAAAAAAGAGAGACAAGTGGAAAGAATAGAGTAAAGAAAAAGAAAGAAAGATTAGAAACTAGAAGGAAAAGCAAAGAGGAAAGGCTAGAATTGTAAGTAAAAGTGGGATAAAAGACAGTAAATGCATTTTGCATGGTGCAGAAACTTATTTCAGTATGGTGATATACTTACGGTATATAAATACGGTTTGTGACTGTTTTGAATTGTTTTACCTAAACAGTAACTCAATAGTTAATAAAGTGTTGCCAATACTAAACACGACATGTTTTTATTTCTGTGCTGTGTGGAAAATTTGACCTAAGAGTGTTAACACAACACTGAATGGTGTTCATTTGATCCTTTGTGGTGTTAATAATTACCACTATAAGAGTTTGCTAATTACTGTTTAAATTACTTACTGCTAATTACTGTGTTGATGTTTACTCTTTCAAAACTGTTATTTTAACACTTATAGTGGTTCCTACATAAACTCTGAGGGAGTGTTAATTTTAACTCTAAGGTAGTTAAATCTATCTAAAATTTGCAGTGTAGTTGTGCTACTTATCAGAATTATGGGAATTGTCAGCCTGACAAATTTTAATTGGATGAAATTTTTTTTTAGTTTTATGCCAGAATATAAAAATACATATAAACATTTAGATCATTTACTTTAATCAGTACTATTGGAATGTCAAGATACTTTCAACCAGGACAACAAAAAAAGCTGAAAACATTCCCCTACTGCACCTTTAAATCGCAGCACGTTAAACTCTCTCAGCCATCATAGGATGGGGTTTTCTTTTTGAGCATCATTCCCTCGTAGCAAATTACCGGTAAGAGGGGCGTGGCTAAGAAGATTGTGTCTAAGGCGTCAAACTGACGTCAACAGTGAAGGACCACCACTCTGAACACATAAACAAATGCTCAGATCTTGATTGAAGATAACCAAAACAGTTTTTCCCTCAATTGATTAAACTGCATGAATAGTTTGCCTACCAATAAATAATGATGTGCGCTAGCAAACTAAACATTGTAGATTTGGATTTTGCAAGGATTCAAAGAAAAAAGGAATGTAAATTGACAACTGTATGGTGTACGTTTAATCAGACTGAATAGCTAAGCAAGAAAAAGAAAAGCAAGTGTAAAAAAAAGAGGAGGAAAAGAGGCGAGTGTTTTAGACGCGAGTGGGTCAGGAGCTGCAGACTATAGGACTGAAGCTGGTGTTTATAATTAGCCCTCAGTGACAATGACAGAATGTCACGGTGGCCCTAACGAGGCGGCACAGGCTGATATTGATGTTCTGCACGCTCCAAACTGGCACTTTCAGGTCACAACGGCCACGAGCGCAGAATGAGCAATACAGAGAAACACATTCGCCATCACACACAACCCACCACACCATTACCAAAGCTCCAATATAAGATGCTGACCACATACAAATGCAAATACAAGCAGAGAGAATTTCATCCGCCAGTCTTCATTTGATGGCAACTACAGAGGAAGACCGCTCTGAAATATATAGATTACATAATCTCCATTCCTGCCACTGAGAATGTAAATCCATGATACACATACATTCAAATCCGTCATGAATATGCAAATCATCTGGCATTAAATTATCATGGGCTTGAGGCTGCAGGTGTTGGGGGCTGTGATTAGTGTTGGGGGGATTAGAAGCAATCTAGTGTATATAGTCTAAGGTGGAGAAGTAGGAGAGTTTTGGTATCTGTTGTGATGTGTGCGGCAGCAGGATTGTAGTGTGTGTGTGTGTGTGTCTACAGTATCTAGGTGTCTGACATGTGGCATAATAAGCAGCTCACAGCCACACGAGAGGAGTTTATTCTCAAGCTCCCAGTTCACTTTCTCCCTCTCTCTCTTCATAACTCGCTCCATTGGCTTTCTCCTCTCGCTCTGATTTATGTCACAGCAGGTGTGTTGTGGGGGGAGGGGAGGACAATTCTCCTTACTATGATGCTTCGTGTGTGTGTGTGTGTGTGTGTGTGTGTGTGTGTGTGTGTGTGTGTGTGCGTGTGTGTACACGTGTAGTGCTTTGCCTGCTGATGGTTTAACTATCGGGGGTTATGGCAGATGCCAAACCAGCTTGAGTCTGCTACTAACCCCAAGCACGCACACACACAAACAAGTAAATATGGTTTACGAGGACTCTCTACAGGTATAACGTATTTTATACTGTAAAAAATGTTTATTATATGGCCGTAAGCTATCAATAAGCCCAACCTTTGCAGGAACTTTAGAGGTCGGCATGAAATGGAAGTTAATATTGTGCTTTTCCCCCATATCATGACGTAACATCCAATTGAAAAGGCCTTGAAATTAAAAGAAAAACAGTAGGGTGGTATCCCATCTATGATTTCCTCTTTTGGGAAGCGATTAGATTGGTAGAAGATGGGTATTGCTAACAAAATGGCAGAAGATTGACAAATTGACAGGTTTTGCGTGATGTCACATCATTAGGTGAACTTCCCTGGTGGAAAAAAACATTACCATCTCCCGCTGGCCTGTCTGCAGTCCTGACCTGTCTCCAATAGAGAATGTGTGGCAAATTATAAAGTGCAAAATTCGCCACACAAAAGCCCATACGGTTGCCCACCTTAAGACTTGTTTGCAGGAGGAATAGGATAAATTTACACTTGAAACACTTCACTTGGAGTCTTCAGTCCCTAAACATCTTTAAAGAGTTGTCAAAAGGAATGGCAACATTACAAAGTGGTAAATGCTTTACTGTCCCAACTTTTTTTTAAATGTGTTGCAAGAATCAAAACTGGAATAAGTGTTCATAATAAATAAAAAAAACAATAAAAAACATGAGGAACAAAATAAATAATGTTTGTTATATTGTCTGCAATGAACTACAAGTCAAAGTAAATTTAAAAATCACTACTTTCTTTTTTTTTTATTTGCGTTTGCCTGGCGTATGATAGGGCCCTATATGGGCACATAAATTTTGACAAACATAATGAAGTGCACAGATATATTGTTGATAAAAAAAAACACTACTATATACACAGAGAAATATCCGGAGCTGATTTCATGACGACCTTAAAGTCAGCGTGAACCGGAAGTTGCTGAGACTTATTTCAGTAAGTTGATGTACTTCCAACTGAAACGAAATATTGAGTTGGGGGGCGGGGCTTTCTTTTGCGCATCATTTCCTTACAGCAAAGTAACGGTAAGAAAGAGGGTATAAATATGCAGTTTCTATGGAAACCCTCAGGTTGACGTCAACAGAATGACCAGCTTTCTAAATGTAGAAACAAATGGTCAGACTTTCATTGATTACCAAAACAAACAATTATTTTTTCAGTGAATTAACATGCACGGATTAATTATTCACCTTAAAAATAATAATGTGCACTAGCAAAATAAACATTATAATCTTTGATTTCAAGTAAACTTAAGTGTTTTGAATGCATGTCCTTGTAACTCACCTTAATATAGTCCAACTAGGTTATACCCATGTCATTATACAAATGCATGTCCTCGTAAACCACATAAACAAGAGCGCACTCACACACGCAGAGTGACACAGCAACCTCCATGAGGCAAAAGCACAGCCCTCAGCGTGCGCGCACACAAAACGAGAGCTTCATTACAGGGAACATTTCCCATCGGCCTGAGTCACACACACACACACCAGCATCAGTGTCTCTGTAGCGCTTTGATTCAAGGAAAGCACAGCAGAACGTCTCTGTGCCATCTGCTGAACTATGAACTGAGTTATTAACAACAGCTTTCATCAGGACTCAACCGTGAGCAGCTAGAAAAAAAAAAGCACATCCATTACAGATCTTGGTTTGGGGCAAACACTTCAGCACGTCAGTGTGCAATTAAACCTTTATTGAGCTTTTATTTTTGGTGACATTCGCAGTGCCTCTACAGACATGGATATCTTCCAGTGTGGATGGCTTGACAGCTTTCAAAGCCTGACACCTGAAGCACAAATGCATACAGTGAAGGTTGAACATTGTTTAGCATTTCTACAATGAATAAACAACCTGAGTCAACCTTCTGTGGAAGAGTTTTTAAATTATTTTCTAAGGTGCTTGCTGAGCATCTGAAAAATATCTTCATGGTATAAATTAAGAATAAAAGCTATGTCTCTTTCAAATATTTTACATTAAAGTCAACGTCAAGCAGTAAATAAATCAGCATACTACCATCTCAAAAACATTGCAAGAATGCCTTGTTTCCAGTGAGGACTTAGAGAAACTTGTTCATGCTTTTATCAGCAGCAGGGTGGATTACTGTAACGACCTCCTCACTGGCCTTCCCAAAAAGACAGTCAGACAGTTGCAGCTCATCCAGAAAACTGCAGCCAGGATTCTGACCAGAACCAGAAAATCAGACCACATCACAACTGTCCTCAGGTCTTTACACTGGCTCTCAGCCAGTCCGATCAGACCAAATTAGTGTTGCATGATACCAAAATTGATTTCGATACGATACCTAAATTAAATATCACGATACCGATACTAAAACAATACTTTTTTCTTTCAAAATATTACTCATTAAAAAACACTCAGTGTTTGCTGTCAGCTAAAACAGAGTAGAACCATTTTTAAAAAGTAAACAAATACACTATTTAAATTGAAGACTTTAAGATATTATTAAGACCATTAGGAATTAAATTTTAGACTCATAACGGGCCTAAAGGCTAAGGAATTTTTCAAATGGCCCAGATGGAAGAGATTTTTTTTGACCTATCACAAAATACATATTATAAATTAATACATTTAATAACACAATAATAAAATGATATCAATAAAAATTTAAATATTTGAGATTTATCTTAGCTAAATAATTTTAACATTGTGTAAAAACAAGCAAGCTTTACTTGTATCCAAACGCTTTTTTCCCAACATAAACTTTTAAAATCAAAAAAGAAATCTTTCAAAAGTTTTAAAAACTATAATAAACTAAATCTATGCACAACAATATATCCAGGTCCAGGAATATAATTAAACCATTACAATAAATAGAGCTGGAATTTACCTTTTTAATAAAAAATTTAAACCTTTAATGAGATGGATTGTTGATGATTGTATGGGCTTTGGCCAGATTAGGTTGCTATACATGAACAGGAAAATTAAGAACAGTTTATAAAAGATTTAAGACCTACAATACAATATTTCAGCAAATTTCTTTTTAAGGCCTAGATTTTTTAATTTGGGATTTAAGACATTTTAGGACCCCTGGGAAACCCTGACTAGACCAAATGCTTTTTTTCAGTTCTTTAAACCCAAAAACAAGGCAAGGACATTGCATTTTTGTTAACATTAGAAAGAGCAGTGCGCTGCGCTTTTTATGTTACTAGGCAACAACTGTATCAACGGTCTTAGTGCTGGGGCGCACAACGTCAAGAACGCAAGGTTCAGTTTATCAATACAAAAGAATGACATCAACACTCTCACAGTACATTAAAGCTCTACTTTCATATGAATGAATTGAACGCAGTGCTCACAATGTCCGCTAGTGATGAAATGACAACATGTGTGTGTAGAGTAGTAGTATAGCATTTTTCAGAAGAATATTTCAATCCCTACCCCTTCACACTGTTTTAAGAGACAAGGGGAAGATGGAGTAAGAAATACAATTGTGATTGGGCCTAAATTTAGCCAGACATTAATATTTGGCCTTGTCCGGAGGCGATTGACAATATTTACTTCTCCTGGGACTGGTCATAATGCATCACCTCATCAGTTTAGGACTACGCAATTAATCAAAGATTTTCATGTGCATTTTGTCAGTAAAGCCGGTTCTAGGTAAACTCCACATATGCTTGTAGATCACTTATAAGCTAAGTAAAATCGCATTTAAAATAAAAATCGATAATGAAATAGAGATAATTGTTGTGATAACCTATTATAGAACTACAGCTGTGTATAGTAAATGCTGCACGTAAAAGAACCCCATATATTAACGATTTTACTCCAAACTTAGTTCGTAACTTCAGTCAAGTGTTTGAAATAAATCCTTTTGTGAGATGACTTCATAGTCGTGTGTTTATTAGTCCCGCTCAAACAGAGAAAGCAGTTAAATCTTCCAATTACAATGCAAATTCGGTGAATGACCCAGACCTACATCAGTTTAGTTCCCACTGAATGTTCTGTTCAGGAACGTGATGGTTTCTTCTAGTCATTTTCTGTTGTATGTTTCTTATTTACTTACTCATTGGTTAATCGGGGTGATCATTGTTTACAAGTGTGATGTCTAGCGTTTGACTATCTCTTGAATTCTCTTTATGAAGACCTTGTAGATTGAAACGTTGTCCAATTATATTTGTCTTTTGAGAGCTAAAGCGGAAGTGTGCTGATTTTCTTTCACATTTTCATTCTGTTCCAAAACATGCCACAGTATTTAACAGGTGTTTGCTTTAGAGGTGTCTGGTCAATCAAACAGAACGAAACTGAAGTACTACTCACCTCTGACTCTTTATCACTGGAGGAGCCCAGACTTCCAAAGCTGTGATTGGAACATTCGTTGTTTGTCAAGGTCTGTGCAGGAAAAAACACATTTACATGAATCAATGCAGATGAGCCAGCTGAGAGTCGAGGCGGATGAATATGTGGTGTTCATGCAGCAGGTGTTGTGAATTAATGATCTGACAACTTCAAGGAGAAGACAGTTGTGCGAGGAAAGAATACACCACACAGCCAAAGAAAACTGCACGTTTTGATGCGAGGTCGAACTTGAACCTCATGGTCAAAATGTCCTTGGTTTCACAAAAATTATACTTTCTTTAAAAAGTCCATTGGCTGGGACAAAAAACACTTCCGAAAGCCAAATTTTTCAAGGAAGAACGAGATGGAAACAAGCAAATGTGCATCGATTTTAATCATAAAGTAAACACAAAACACAAGTATCCATCTGGAGCTTCTCCACAAGACTCGATTTTTGCTCTTAGCCACGCCCACATTCGTCACATCTACCAAAGCGACCAATCAAGGCACTACTTGTCGCTGCGACATTACATTTTATGTTACATTTTTTTTTTATGTTTGCGTCAGGCTATGGCGAAGTGTATGCAACTGTGCAAAGGCATCGCCGGAACATCCACATGCCTTCAATGCAGCCTTGTGAATAATTCAGCCTTTAGACATGCTTGAAGGAAAAACAATCGTTAATAAAGTTGCTGATTTAACGAATAGTTTAAGCCAATTACAAGAATGTTTATAGTGAGTTGTTTTTACATTAATCTTGTCAAGTAAAAGCCATGGTTTAAGTACAACGACTGGCCGTTGGATTTTGTTGTCCAGCTTGTTGGTTTGGTGTGCTCCACACATTGCCTCTTATCAGATTAATGCTGGATCGAGTTGGCCCGATTTACCATGTAAAATCGTTGGCTGAAGAGAGCGCTCTGATTGGTTATTACGGAATGAATCAGAGTATGAGGTAAAAAACTGAAATGATGAACCCAAATAAACTAATCAAATCAAGAGGGAACGCAAAATCATAAAGCTGGCTGCAATATCGCTGCATTTCTCATATATTTGCAATCGATGTGGATTACTAGATTTTAGAGTTGTCCCGATACTGGAATTCGATACCAGTAGACATGGAATTTTAAAAACATCAATTTCCCGCTAACATTTACTTGAGGAAGAATAACTGCAGATGGGATGGAATCTCTTGTCCAGTGTGTTTTTGCAACGATATGAATGATTGTTGATAAAGATGCGCCTACACATCAATTTTAGGTGCAATTTAAGCAGTGTCGCGTAGACCAATCATGTGCAATAACATCAACGTACTGTGAGAGCAATTTAAAAGCATTTATACTAATCGCTCTCATGGAACTTTGGCACAACAACTCAAATTCAAAGTCGACAAAATCAAGTTAAAATCAAAGCTGCTCCTTTCACAACATGACATGCATTAAACGCACCTCTTAGGGGCCGATCACACCGAACGCACATTTCCGTGCTGAGCATGCGAGGCAAAGCAGTCTTTTTTGCTGTCATATTTCATAATATTGTTTTCATAATATTATTTTGATGATTTGTGAAGTCATACAGCTCTGGATAACTTGAAACAGCAACTAGTGGTGTAACGAATCATGAATCTCACGGTTCGGATCACATTATGGTTCTTTAGTCACGTATCAGACAGATTTTTAGATCAGCAAAAGAGAGACAAATGTAATTTGCTTACCATTATTACAAAAACAGCACTGCAAAACACTTTTGGTTTTATCAAACAGAACTGAGAACCTGTAATTTTCTTAAAAATAAAATGAAGAAATAATCAGCTGAATAAAAATAAATAGTAAAATATTCAGGACTGAGAAAAAAAAAATCACTTCAACATCATAATTTGTACAACCCAGTCTCAATTTCAATAAATAATTCAGTTATTTACATATAAAACTTCATGTCTCATTGCTAGATGTGTCATGTTTGAAGAATTATTCAGTGGCTTATTTCTGATGGCTGCTTGTCGCCACCTATTGGCTAAAATATTGTAATTGTTGCCTACAACTTTTATTTTTGAGTGTCAAGTTAAATGCATATATCTAAACTATAAACTGTTATCCCAGTCCTTCTGTGTTATTTGAGTGTTTGTAACATCATAACTAACTCAAAACACTGAAGACTGAATCTTTTTGAATCTCAAAGTGTTCGAAGGATTAATAAACAAACGCAAATCACCTTCATTTATAATTTATGTTGCGTGGGTGTTGAGATCTCGATCTTTTACTGATTAACTGTGCAGCTTACACTGAATGCATTAACGCAGGCTAAACAAGTAGTGACAGAAAACACCTTTAATAACCTAAGAAACCCACCACATCCCGAATAACCCACCACAACTTCCCTCATCATTACATTTTACAGGAAAGCCTAAATGCTTTCATTCAGGTGATCCAAATGACGTGAGAGGCGATCTCTCTGAGATCAATACAAATCTACAAGTAAAAAATGTATTAAATCGCGTGTCACGTGTGTTCTGAACTGTGGGTTGTCATCCGTACAAATCACGGATCAACCATGATCCGTTACACCCCTAGCAACCACTAGCCTCTCCATCTTTAAAAGCCTTCATAACCGTATTGACAACACAAAAACTGCAGTCCACTCAGTGGAAACCACGCTTCTTTCAATTGATTGGACAATGAAAAAGGCGTAGAGCGATTTTCAACTGCAGGCGCCCAGAGCGTAATGCTAAATATGCTAGAAGCAGCAGGCAGTTAAAGCACGATACAAGAGGGGTGCATATGCAGTGCACCAAACATTGGCGTCCATTAAAAAAGCATTCAAAAAAGGCACCTCTGATCACAAAATACCGCGTTCGCTTATGCATTCAGAATATTTTTTATAATTGTAGCTTTGAACAATTACGTAATCGCGGCATCCATAATCGCGATCAAAAATTCAACTAATTATCCAGCCCTATTTCCGACTATTTTCTATTGTTTGCAGAACTTCACAAACAACAATCTGGAGATAAACTGGTCCACTAACTTTAGTTCCTCCGCTAGTGCTGCCAGTGCTGCCCACCGTGTTTCCGCTGACCCCGCCCAGAAATCTGGCCTCCAGCAGCTCCTGACGTCGAGGGTCCAGACTGTGCAGCTCTTCCATAGCACCTGCGGGACAACACAAACACAGGTCACTCCAGAGCCCAGATACTGCAACCGCTTCATTCAGACAGAATCAAAGCACTTGATGTCACATCTCACAGTCTCCTGGGTCACGCGTTCACGAGCGCACAGGTAGAGCATTCCCAAGAGCGATCGCAACACACAAAACTAGATCACAAACATGTTAAACCTCATGACCTGTGTCTCGCAAGAAGAGACAAAAACACTGATAACAAACAGGAACATTTACGCTGAAAATATGAAAACAACAACGCATCTATGCTAATATGCGGAGAGAAATATGAAACAAACACTAATCTCTGTAATTAAATTCATAAAAGTCAATAGTTAAACATCCATGGCTGCATTCAAATGATGCTTTAATACCTATTCTACTAAACTATAATTTTCATTGTGGAAAAAAAAACGTTTTAAAAAGCTGGCCTACATTCTCTACTCCTATGTTTGCATCTTTCTAAGCTGTGATGATTGTTATCAGTGGTGTAGTCCTTGCTATATGCACGTATACTTAGTATGCCTACTTTTTTCAACGAGCTGTTTGGGTATTACGACTTCTGAGGATCATACTCTCGGTATACTCACTTGTTTTGGTGATTAGACTTCCGTAATTTTTGTGTATTGAGTATTTGAGTTTTTCGAAGATCACAATAAATCATCTGAATGATGTCTTGCTGAAACGTTCAAGTAAAATTGTAAAACAGTATGGGCGTCGCTTTAGCCCTCCTATATTTCCATTCAGCCCCGCTAACACTTTTGCGATTACCTGTACACTACTAAATGACCGCCTCAGTCCCCTTTAAATTTGATATATAAAAACGGCGGTAAAATTCCGCTCCTGAACTCGTTTTTTAGTTAGTCAGTTAACCACAGCTGTGTAGTGTGTGTGTGTGTAACAACTTTTAATCATAAGGTGAACACAAAACAAAAGTTTCCATCTGAAGCTCCTTCACGGGACTCCACACTTGTAAACACTCAAACACCCACTCTAACGGGTTTGCACGGCTCACGGTCCCGCACGCACTCGTCAGCACTACCAAGCCGACCAATCACAGAGTTTGCACTACTTTCTGAAACAAACGTCTAGGTGTGAAAGCACCCTGTATTTGCACGCAATTGACAAACTATTGCAGCCAGAGTACACTTTAGTGACAAGGCAGCATTGATCGGGCCAGTAACAATCATGTCTGCTGTCCAGAGTGTCTCGCACGTTGACCTCAGGTCATCGGGCAGTCCTTATTGTCGAGCCCGGATTAACTAATGTTTACTAAGAGACTTTATTGCTTAAGTGTTGCCTATTATATTTAATATTCCTATTGCAATTTAATTTTAAAACATTTATTTGTACATGTATATACAATAAAGCAACATACTAAGTAGAGCTGGGCCGTAAAATGGTATTTATTGACCAAACACCATTGTCAATAATGATTTTTAAAAAAAGTGTGGTATGAAGTTTCGTTATAAATCGCTTTAGTTTTATTAAAATGTGTCTGCTGAGCGCGTGTATGACGCAATATGTGAACGGACTTCAGTTGGGTTTCATCATCACCACCTCAGGTCAGAATGAGATGCGCGAAAATGAGTGCCGTATAGCAGCCGTGAGGAGATTGTAAATAAGGATGTGGTCAGAGTGGCTTTTTGGTTTCTTTTCTTGTGCATCCCAGCCACTAGCTCCCCATCTGAAAGATTACTTTAGCATAGTGGTAATGTAGTCATTCAGCTTCACTATTTGTAACGTTGCCGTATGTATTTGAATAACGATGGTTGGGCCTTAAAGCTTGATTGTTCAGCGTTTACACTTTCCCATTGCACACACAATGGAACAATTTATTGTTTCAAGTTTTAGAGAACACTTTTGTTTATATTATTATAAGACATTTTTTTTTTAGTTTTTTTACCTTTATTAAAATGATTTGCCTTGGTAATAATGTTGGTAAATTAAAATAGTGGTTAAATAAATTTAAAAATCCCAATATACCAAACGATAGGACACACTGTATCGTGATTTTTATTTTATTTTTATTTTTTGCAGTATTGCCAAGCCCTAATTCAAAGCATATTTTGGTAAAGTTATGTTTTTTTGCATCTTACGTCAATACCATGATAATACCGTATACCATGATAAAAGTTTCAGCAATTACTCGCACAGATAAACTGACGTGGCAGAATCCTTGTGGACTTAAGATGCCGAGGTCATATTGATCTGCGAGAGCATCTATGCTAACATGCCGTGAGGAAGACGCCAGTGAAATGCTGCAACATGAGCACATTAAAACTGACATTTGAACAAAAATACCATTGTTCAGATGATTGCCGTCTCCGCACACCCACCCCATCCCTCTTCACCACCTTTCCCTCTGTTTTTCCTTCAAAATCGCCCACTTCCTCCTTGTTCTGCTCTGCTTAGTCAATGGGGCGTGATGGAGCGAATGTGGCTCTTCGGGCGTACGTTCTCGTCCGGGTGGGCTCCTCGGGGCTCACCCTGCTGTCATTATGTCTCTCTAATGAGCCACCATTACGGCTTTTCACCGAGCACTGTTGCAGGAATCACAGAGGAGCTCTACCACAAGGAAATCCTCATACACTGGGGAGAGCGGGCCAAGAAAACCCAGAACAGCTCATCACTAGGTAGAGATTTGTATATTGTTTAAGACATGATATTACAAAATACACCCAGACACAATACAGTGTTCATTTACGGATATACACTATACATTTCACAATTCTGAGTGTACTTCATACAGGTGAGTGGGCTTGACACTCATTTCTCTCTCCAATTGCACCAGACACTTTCTTTTGGCCCGTATCCACTGACACAGTACGGTGCGGTACGGGTTGATACGGGTCACCTTGCTCAGGCTTGCATTTCCACTGCCAAAAGCGTACCCTTTTATGTAAATATTTGAGGTAAAAGTTCAGTACTAACCTTTATATGAACATGATTTGGTTATAACTGCAGATCAATGATAATAGCCTACTGTAACGTCTGCAATTATATGAAATAAATAAATGCAGCATATATGAACACATACAGCACCTTACAGTCTCCGATATGATATAAATTACAGAAAAACTACACACAGCATACATTTAGTCCTTATTTGGGTTCAAAAACAACACGAAATATAGCCCACAGTCAGTGCAAACTTCTCATACACGTTTTTAATCTTCACCAGCACATGTAGCCTCTGTTAGAAAGTAATTCCTTCAATATGAGTTCATAATAGTCCAAAAGGTGATGATAATAGTTAAACATGGCAGTTGATTCATGTTGTATGTTGCAGAAAGCCTCATTTGCTGCTGTTTTTCCAGCTTCTCTATTGTTTTTTGGCACTTCACTCTCACGTTTGTCTCTTTCTGAAAATTAAAATGAGCTCAAGAAGTTCGTTATTTCAAATATAGAAGCACAGCGAGCTCTCGGGGGGAGGTGAAACCGCTCGCACTTTTAGACGGGCTCGTAAAACAACAACAGGACACAGCAGATTGTGTTCTTCTTGGCTTTGTGACTGTACATCAAGACGTCGACAAGGTTTGTTTGAGCTGGGTCGACCATGGCTTGTTATTATATGTATATAGTGATACAAATGTAATGTCTCGGCTGTGTACTTAAAAACGGCGGTTCCTTTGTTTTCATTCTCCTGCTTCTGCGAGTGACGGATCTCTGTAAACCAATAGCGTTCAGCTGCACGTCTAGCTTCACCTTTTGGTACCCTGCAAAGGTGGTATGGTACAGTTCGCTTTTAGGTACCCTTTGACCAGTGCTTAATTTGTTTGTTTCGAAGTCCTGGAACAGATCAGGGTAACGAATCGGGTATATTACCCGTGGATGTAGAGGTGTCGCACATGAAATTGAAGAGCAGGGGTGGGGGCGGGTCGGCGTTGAATGGCGGAGGGGTGTCACAGACGAAAGTGAAAAGCGGTGGGGTTGTCGCGGATGAAAGTGAGGAGGGTTGAGGAGTCGCAGAAGAAAGTGAAAGTGAACAGCGGACAGGGAAGGAGGGGGTTGAAGAGGAGGATCAGTAAAATGAGGTGCCAGATCAAGATCCGGCATGTTCCGGCACAAATTAAGCCCTGTCTTTGACACTGGAAACCATAAAAACCATAAGCCATAAAAGCTTACCGAACCGTACCATTACAGACACCTTAAAGTTTTGGAAAAACATGCAATTCTAAGTGTACTTCATACAGGTGAGTGGGCTTGATAAACCATCTGTAGGAAACCCACTCTTTTCCCTTTCCAAATGCAGCATACTCTTTAGTACAGACACCTCAGGTTTTTGGAAAAACATGCACTTCTGAGTGAACTTCATACAGGTGAGAGGGCTTGACAAACCACCTGTAAAAGACACTCTTTTCCCTCGCCAAATACACCAGGCACTTTTTTTACAGACACCAAATTTTTGGAAAAACATAGGGTTCTGAGTGAACTTCATATAGGTAAATGTTCCAGTGTCCCTGTATTTGTGTTTGCACTCAGTAAACAGCGGTGAATTCGGTGAACCGATGACCTTCACGACCAATTACAATCATTTCTGTTGAGCATGTGAACACAATGGCAAATCAGCACTGTTTAAGAACAAGCTCAACAGCGCTCAAATGTTATCGGGAAATGGACGTTTTTAAAATCTCAGTATCAACTGGTACCAAATTCCAGTATCGTGACAACACTAATTCACCGTCAACACATTTAAAGAAATTTGTGATTTTCTTCAAAATTTTGCTGTGATGTTTCAAAGAGATGGAAAGTAAATAAACCCCAAGTGAACATGACGTAGGTAAAATAAAGTCTTATATCTGTGCGCGTATGAGCAGTACATATTAGTCATTTTAGTGTGGATAACCATTTCTTTTGAAAGAATTGAAATCGATAGTGTGGACGAGGACGAAAATGCCGTTTTCAAATTTATCTGGATTAGTGTCAACGTAGACTTAATCACTTCTCAAGTTCATACAGCAGAGTAACCACAGACGTCAACATGATCCACTTTTGATTTGAAACGAATCAGAGAAAGGTCTCATAACACTGGTTAATAGGGCGGTGGTGTTTGGAGAAAATATTTAATTACTATTTTTTTGACATATACTGCGATTTGATTTGCGATTTAATCTTGTAGTAAACATTCAGCTTTATCCAGCTAATCTGGAAGTCGTTGCAACAATTCTGCGACAGCTCTTAAAAATGACCTGTTTTTGTTCGGTTTCTGTGACTTTGAAACCAAAATAGTTGGCAACCCGATTAATAAAGGGACTAAGCCGAAAAGAAAATGAATGAATGAACATCATAATCACTTTACTTTACAAGTCTACATTATCAGTCTCAGATAACATCATCATGAGCTGCTTTATCAACCACATCAATCCCACATTGAAAAGGCGAAGCAGTGCTTCAGTCCACTGGGACTCATCTAAACCCCAGAGTCTTTCCTGCACACCAACAGAGCTGCCAAAACAGCACCATATCCCCTTCACAACAGCATTCCCTTCCAAAAATGTGCTGACAGAATATCCTAAAAACAATTAATCAAGTAAGTGATGACGCTGCAGAATCGAACATATCCACAATAAATCAATCATTTTAATTCCCGTACAATATAATGTTGCTAGACTGAACCACATGCAAGCATAAGGGAATACCACACTCTTAAACCGGTGGGGGATGAAACATGCACACCCGTATATATGATTTACATGGTCACTCCATAGACATAACATATTTTATACTATCTGAAACTACTAATTACATAGTCTTACCCTACACCTATGGGATGGGAAAAACCAAGTCAACGGCAAACAACTAGCATCAACAAAAACTCATGTCTGGTCTCGACTAGGGTTGGGTACCAAAACCCGGTGCCATTATAGCACCGGTACCTTTGTAACCAGTATGTACCAGATCAAATCAGAATATGAATTTCGGTGCCTAATTTCGGTGCCACTGGTGCTGCGACAAGGATGTAAGAAGCGTTGTCACACTAAATATTTAACTCTAAACAGCTTTAAGGAATACAGACAGGCGATGTCAGGTGTTTGTTCTTGTTGCTTAGGGCAGTGTTTCCCAACCCTGTTCCTTGAGGCACACCAACAACTGTAGGCCTATCTGTTAAAGTTTACAGGTGCAACAATGTGCCTTCATGTACTTGACCGTCATAAATGTGTTATCCTACACCAGTACAAAGTTACTTGTCAAATAAATTAACAAGGAAGATTATTTTGAGTTTAAGTTATTTAATTATCTTGTTTATGAAGACTGCAGAGTGATGCATGAAAAAAAATGACAGAATAATTTAAGTATTTTGTGATATGTTCAAATGTGCCCCCCAAAAGTACAAGTGGCCTCTTGTGGCTCAAGAGTATCGATTCAGGCACCGGTAGCATTTTAAAAGTATCATTTTAGCACCAGTATTGAAATACCCCAAATGATACCCAACCCTAGTCTCGACTAGCCCAAAAACTGTACATCAACACCCCAAATGGACGGCAGCCGACTAAAACGAATTATGTTTAGTTTTTGGATATTTTATAGAGATGCACTCCCCTACAAAATCATCCCAATCAATGGAAAACTCTCTCCAAACAGTCACTTAAGTCATATTGAAAAATTATATTTGTATCACAATATATAATCGAAGAAATACAAAATATCGCAATGTCAGTTGTTTCCAATATAGTGCAGCCCTAACGGAGACCAAAGGCATGTCCCTATAAACCACCTTATTAAAGTACAACTAGGTCATAACCATTATACAATTTCCTTCCCTCGTAAAGCACATAAACAAGTACACACACACACACACAAAGTTTTTCTTTCCTTCTCTGAGGAGAACAAAGCCTAAACAAATATAATAAGGATAGAAAAACAGCCCAGAGGATTGCATCAGGGGACAAGCGGAGACAGAAATGGATCCAATCATGGCTAGTGTCAGATCAACACAAATCAAAATACACTGATTTATTCACTGTAGACTAATGACAAGAACAGTATACGGTGTAAAACTAGCGCTAGCTTTTCAACACTGCGACACATCATAATGTGTAATCTGGTCTGGTAATGTGTATCTGGTCTGCAGTGACAGAGAGCTGTGACACTTGGACAGATGTGTAAAGAAACCTGAGAAATGTCAAGTCACAAGGACTGAGAACCCAACATTCACACCGGCAACAAAGACGACCAGAGAAGCAGATCGACTCCAATATGAAGAACATTCACTAATAGGCCAAATTTTAATACTCTACTAAATAAATCATTGGAATCAGCGGTTAAATTTGAGAGATTTAACATTTTTAGAGCAAATCAACTTCCAAAAACATTCATCCAGGATATACTGGCATATACAGACCAACTCAACCCAAAAAACATACTTTAGTTTACACTAATCATGTAAAATACCATGTCAGAATGGTGATGTTTGTTAAAAGGTGACGATCCATCACCTTTAAAAGGGATCATCCAGGTATAATGTCTGGAGTTGATGAACCTACAGAGATTGGTGCACCTCTGAAAGTATCTAGTGGACTCAGACAAGATGCCGAATGAATATACGGCGTTCATCAGCCTTCCCAAAGCACATAAAGAACAGCCACACTCTCAATAAAAACCATGTCCGACATTTAGCAACGAAGCTAGAGTCACCGGGCAGACGGATGTCCCACCCATGACACAAATCCACGTCTATTGTGAAAAGAATGTCACGCACAAATAAAGCGAGTAAACTCAAAACGTTCGCGCAAGCTGCATCTGGTGTCTCATCTCTAGCCCAAATATCTAAAAAGATATAGATCATGTAAACATATTGTTTCGTTTTCCCCTTCAAAAGAAATAAATAAGAGTTTTTCCTTAAAACAAGCTTAATTATCTGCCAATGGGGTAATAATCTTATTTTGTAAACAACCTTAATCCTAAATAACCTCATTTTCGCTTTGAAATATAGATATTTGGACTACAAACAAGACAAAAATGAGAAGTAATCGTATATAATAATAATTCATTTTTGTTACACCTCCAAATATCAAAATATCTTGTGCCCAAATGTTTTAAACTCTCTTGAAATGCTCAGTCACAGGCCTTAAAAACACACGCACATGTTGACTTGTCACTCTATTATGGTTAAACTTACTGGTGGCTCTTCAAATTATGTGTGTTTTGTGTCTCTTGGTCAATTATGATTCCAACTCAACATTGAATATCTTGCTATTTTGGACGCACGCGTTGCCATATCTATGAAAAAATATATTTTGCAGTCCTTTTTTGTAACAAGAACTACTAATATATATTAATTCAAAAGTTACTCTTTATTTATATATATATATATATATATATATATATATATATATATATATATATATATATATATATATATATATATAAAAGAGAAATCAGCCACAGCCTTTAACAAAGCAGGGTCACGTGACTTACAGGGAAAGTAATTGAAAAAATCGTTGACTTCGATCACTTTTCGATTAATCGCCCAGCCCTACTTCAACCCTACCAAAATGGAGAGAAAACCTTGGGAGAAACCAGACTCAGTCAGGGAAATAGTTCTTCTCTGGCCAAATACTGAATCATCCCCCCTGAATCACTCACTGTGCACAACGGAACCGTAGAACTTCAGCCAATCAGATTGAGGCCTGTGATTTTAAAGAAGCTTCTGTCCTTTTTGTGCGACTCTGCATTAAACCTCACATAGTTTTGCTGTCTGATGCTCAGACTATCAAGCAGAAGTTAACATTTTCAGCTGTGAAAGTGATGTCTCAAAGGACTAATGTCGCCCACGGCACAAATGTGTTTTATGGTGCTTGTTCATAGAGTTTATGTTTAAACAGCCACAATAAAACATTTATTGCGACTGTGTAAATGATAACTGTTCTGGAGAGACTCCCACCCACTCAGACACTAAATTAAATGAGCGCAGATGCAGACAGTGTTTGTATTGCTCAGTTCATAAATGGAAGAGATTATTAAATCAGCATCACTTAGAAAAATAACTTTGTCACATTATATAATTATGTTACAGGAAAAAGACGCAATATAAATACTAGGCTAACACATGGTTAACATAATCAGATTTTTAAACAAAGTGGGGCCTTAAAAGTATTCAGACAGTAGTAAGAGGTAAAAAACTGAAGGGGAGACAGAGGAAAGTCCGCATTTTTGCCATTTATACCATATTTTAAAGGAGATATGAAAAGAAAATAAGCAGATATGTTGGCCATGATCCTTATATCATGAAGAGAGCCAAGTTTTCTACTGAACTATAGAGAGATACCGTATGTGTCACATGAAACAATACTATAGTAAATACTAGGGGTGTAACGATACACTCAGCTCACGATACAATGTGTATCACGATATAGTGTTCACGATTCGATATGTATCACGATATTTGAAATAAAAATTAAAACTGAAATGCAAATAAAAGATTTATTCAAAAAATTACCAAGTAAACAATTTTCAATGTATTTCTTTTGTTTCTTTTTGTTGTTCTTTAAGAAAATAACAAAATTAAGGAAAATTTAAGTAAAGGTGCAAAAATAAAAAACATTGCATTCTATTCAAGTAAATTTTCTCACGATTCTGTAGATGTAAAATAAAGGTTAATATGAGTAGGCTGTTATTATTGTTATTTCTCAGACTTATGGTAAAACAACAATAATATTGTGTGTAGGTCTACTGTTGGTTAAAATGCTAAATTTTGAATAGACTTTGAATAATGGACTTGAACAGACTTTAAATTTGTCCTGGTCATTAATGCACAGTAAATTAAAGACATCAGAATACAACTATTCATAATTCTGAAGTATTATTCTGTTTGAGACATGCTTGCAATCTGTCATTAACAATATTATTAGACCATTAATTCACTAGTAAAATCAGACATTTGTCGTAATCACTCTAAAATGCGATATGATCATTAAATGACGTGCACGCTTTCGGTTTCATTTTCACTGCTAAGTGCTGTTCATACTTCGCGTGCGGCTCCCTAACGATCACTCTGTGCCACAAACTGAATGTTATTTACAACTTTATTAACTGTTATTCACAGCCTATGCAGGTTCTGTTCACTAAAGTAGACGTGCGCGCGTCTATCATTAAGTAGGGCGCGCGCGCCCGCCCTCTCTGTAGTAACAGCTCACGGTCAGCAGCGCAGTGAGCGCACGTCATGTGTTATTTTGCGGCCGTGAATACATAATTACATGAAGACAGAAATGACATTTTTGGGTGAATTGTACCTTGTAAACACAGTATGTGACTCTGTTAACACCATTAGGAGGTATGCATGTCGCTGAGCAAAGTATGTAAAACAATGTGAAGACTTCGGTTGTGTTTGACCCAGTCAAAAAGCGGATGAGTCTAAAGCAATGTCAGTAAAACCAGAAATGTTGCCAGACGTCTGACTTTGAGAGGATGAGCCATCCTGTATTTCAACTCCACTCATCTTGACCTGGCAACGTTACTGCTGCTAGTTCAAGCAATCTGAATTCACATGTGACAGCAGCTCACTAATAAGAGAAAACGGACGTCATATCGTAATAAAATCGTCATAACGATGCATATTGTGACATTTTTGCATCGCAATAAATCGTACCTTGATAAATCGTTACATCTCTAGTAAATACTTTAATTAGTGGTAATTATATTGTTGCTGTGGTACAACACAACTGTAGTAAACAAATTATTCAATAGGCTTCAGTTTTCTACGCTATAATCACAATGCATCACAGTTTACGCTAACGTTACAGTTTTTCATTACAGTTTATCAGTTTACTATGCTACAATATTCTGTAGCATTCATTAACAAAGTGTTGCTGTGGTTCAAAAACATGTTTATTATAAATTATAGTTTTCCCCATGCGGATATCTTCCAGACATCACAAAATAGCATGAAAGCATACAAAAGTGTGGGCGCATGGTCTACATTATTATTTAAATTTTTTCTTTTTTTAAGTGCTCAACAATAATAACCGTTTATTTTTGTTGCAAGGTATGCCTTTTTTTTCGTTGATGAACTTATTATCAACAAACATTCACCAGTACTGAGCATCTCGCTGTTCATGTTACGATTTTTTATTCCACCAAAACGCCAGTAAAGACATAGATTGCAAAATAGGACTTTCATTGCCGTGATTACATGGCAGGGTATAGGTTATCTATATTCTCCTGGATTTTGTATATGTGTTGGTGTTTGTATCTGATTTTTATGCAACACATTAACATATTTATACACATAGCTAGGCCTTTATATAATCTTTATTAATGCGGTTCAACGAATTATGTTCAAAAATAAGTTTGTACACATGGATGTATTGAATAAATGTTTATTACATGCCGCCTTTCGTTTTTCCGTTTCTTGAACTTTCCCCCCTTTAAGAGCAAAAACTTTTGTAAGTCTATAAAAGCTGTTCGGCATTTCTTATTTTGGCCGATTTAAACAATTATAAACATAAAACAGAAACATTTTGACGTTCTGATAGCGATTCCTATGTAGAAGAATCACTTCCTGCCCTCCATCTGAATTTTGCACGACCTATAAACAACCTATAAATAAGCAGGTGTGGCCATTTATAAATTGAACGCATCTAGATTCTGGTGTCGTTAGCTTCCAACTGCTTTAAAAAAAAACTGCTGCTTAATATCTGGTTTTTCTTCTTAAATTATTTTACTGCTTTTTCTAGTCATTTTCCTATCCACTTGACTGCTCAACGTGTTTGTTTGAGACTTCACATTCATTAAGTGCAATTGAGATTGCGGTTAGCATAATTTCACCATGTAAGACCTGTTCTACATCTATGTTGATCCTGGAACATCATTCCAAACAGCAGTGTTAGGCAAGTTTTTTTTTAAATGTATAGAGCTAAGCTGTTAGTTAGTCTACTTAAAATGTAGCTTAACTACACTAAAAGCTACTGCCAATGAAACATGAGGCATAATTGTTCAGTTCAGTTATTTACTGCAATTAATATGCTATTTCAAACGGAAACAAATTTTACTAGACAGCAAAACACACACAAAAATTATATATATAAGTTGTTGTATTGCAACTATAAAAGTACCACAGCAAATTAATTCAATTACTTCCCTGTAGTAATGTTCAAAAACACTAGTGTTTTAAATACTTTCAATTCTGTATTTACATTAAATTACTATATAATTTATGTAAGTGCACTTGGCCAAATTTGCACAACAAACATTGAACACATTTTAAGCCAATTAAACTAACAACAAGAGCACAGCATCAGAATTAACTTTAAAACACGTACTTCTTGAGGTATGGTCCTGCTTCAGAAATAAATCCTCTACGGTCATATTTCCATAAAGCAAGTTTCTCGTGTCAGCCAAATGATTGATTGCCGACGTCACCAACCTGACTGAGAGGTGGCAGTAACTCACCAAAATGTTTCGCCATTCGCCCTATCATATGGATTTACTTTCATCGGCCAGGCGAGTTTCTTTGGCGATGATGTGTACAGTGTTAGATTTTATATTTAGCGGACATTTGCGCTGAACACGCGGTGAATGCAACGCATCGAGAGTCGGGCACCTTCTCCGAAAACACTCGATTGATCTCAGCTGGCGGATCAACATTTACCTCATGTCATGATCGCTGTCATCTGCGCCATTATTATTATTATAACTTTAGGTGAGGTTTGCAAACCTGTGCACTTTTCACTCTTCAGCCGTTTGCATTTCCTGCAGTAACAAAAGCTCCCTGTTATCTGACAGCGGGAAGCGTTGAGTGACTGACAGCTAATATGAACCAATACAGCAGCAGGGTAGAGCGATTCAGCAAGTTTTTAGAGAAAATCAAATCAGATTGCACTACAACCATTATATTCAGACACACAAATGCTCCCAAATATATTATGAGGGCGCATAGATTAAATTTCGGGCGCTCATGCAACCAAAATGGTTGCAATTTCGAGCCCTGTAGTATAAGGACATGTATTCAGACCACAACTGAACGTTTGAAGAAAATTGAATGCCTTTAGAATTAGCTATTATTGATGTAAAAGCAGCCGTTCAAGGCGCATAATCGATTTATTACGGTATTGATGGTATTAGAAAATCCATGTCGTGGCGCAATGTCACACCGGTGATGACTATGACACCGGTGTACCGCCCACCCCTAACGGGTAGGGATTAAATATTTGAACAAAATGATGTTCCAGGATCAACATAGGTGTTAATCCTGGACCGCATCCTAATTGGCAAAATAATGCCCACCAAGAAACAACAAGATAAATAAATGAACACTGTAAAAGTGGTACAAATAAGGTCACTGAGGCAAAAGATAGATGACCTTTGAACCGAATTGAATCCTTTTCAAAAGATTCATGCTTGTACTCATAGGGTCCAAATTGATAACTTAAATAATACGCTGCACGCAAATATAGGATTGGTTTATCCTACTCGTTCAGAATTAATGAGCATCTCACCATTTCCAAGCAATCTTTTTGTGTGATAATCCAAAATGTGCATAAAAATCGGTGGATGAAAACAGCTATATTGGTACAACATTATATGACAGTAATCCATTATATCACTCTCTCTCTGTGCTCAGTGTGCAACATCCTACTGTGAAGAGGACTGAAAAAAAATCCTAAAAAGAAGCGAGCAGCTCTCTGTAGTTGCTGTGCGAAACTCTTTGGCAATGTGGAGTCTGTCTGCAGTCTTTTAACCAGACTTAGCCCTCTCTCACTCTCTAGAGGACCAAGAGCCAACATGGATGCCCAGCACATTCCCACTGACACAAAATGGCAGTGCAAAGATCAGTGGTGCTATCAGGCCAGGACATAAACAGGACTGCAGGGGAGCTTTATCATTAGAGTTGGCGGTAATAATGGAACCCGGCGGGAGAAGGTGAGGCTATTTTGAGAAGCCTCAGACATGGTGGATGCGTTTCATGAGTGCTAAATAATCAATTTATACTTCAAAAACAACACATCTGGGAGATGCAGCCACAGCAGACAGATGCAGCTTAATAGCATCATCCTGGCTTGATAAATCACATTTACTAATCTCAGACTGGAAAAAAATGAGAGGCATAGGGCTGTGCATTGTGACGATGTATATCAAATAGACAAGATAATAAGTCTATAGTTTCATATTATGCTCTATTGTTTATGTTGTGGAGTCACAAAACGGATTATTTTGTGTAAGCCTTTCACAATAACCAATATCTAGACTTATAGCACAACACATGGACATAATCTCAATCATTTTGGTGTATCGCCCATTCATAAAAAACAATTCTAGCCATATTTTAGCTGATTGTGCAGCCTCTTTATGTCTATTGGAGGGGTCAGTGTCAGTATGGTTAAAAAAAAACACTACAGTACTTACTATAGTATATTTTCATGAGGGTGTCTGACAACTGAAAATAGATCTGGTACTTTTTTCTCTAGTTCTTTTTACCTTGCACTTTTAATTATTGACATTTATTATAATTATTTATTTGTTTAGGATATACATTTTCACATTATGATTCCAATGACTATTACATTTTTAAAATGACCATAATTAAATTAAATATTCTTAAGAATAAAATACTATGTTTTCTTTCTTTGTAACTACCTGACATAAGTCTTGCTCTCAATCCCAGTTGTAAGTGCAACAAATAATACCTCGACTTCTAGTTGATTATTTGGAAAAGCGGCAGAAGGTCAATTTTCCGACATTTGTGCTGCCCATAACATTACAAATCACAGGAGAGGGCAAATTCTTCAGCAGGATAGCGCTCCTCCTCATACTTGAGCCACCACATCAGTTCCTGAAAGCAAAGTAGGTCAAGGTGCTCTAGGATTGGCCAGTCCAGTCACCAGACATGAACATTATTGAGCATGTCTAGGGTAAGATGAAGGAGGAGGCATTGAAGATGAACCCAAAGAATCTTGATGAACTCTGGGAGTCCTGCAAGAACGCTTTCTTTGCCATTCCAGATGACTTTATTAATCAGTGATTTGAGTCACTGCAGAGATGTATGGATGCAGTCCTCCAAGCTCATGATGGAGTCAGACACAATATTCATTCTGTTTCTACTGCAGCATGACCACATATTCTATACTAGACATTATTTCTGTTAAGTGACGAGACTTTTGTCTAAGCAAACCAAATGATCAACTAGAAGTCAAGTTATTTTTTGTGGTTCATAAAACTGGGATAGGCAGAATTTTGTCAGGGAGTGTACTTACTTGCATTATGATGCTATTATATTGTAAAATGGCCTTAAAATGACAATAACATTGTTTATCGTAATAAATTTCGGTACTATTTATCATACCTTTGTGTTATACCTTTTCATAATTGTTTTATTATACGCCATTACGGGGATGCGGAGAGAAACATGAATATCAGCATGATGAGAAGGTACCATCTTGAAGGTACAATGTTTACATTTTACATTTTTATTTAGCAATATTTTTATTTTGTCTGTTACACCTGCAGTTATCAGTTTTTCTGAGTGTTTTATATTTCATTAATACTTTTCTACATTTTTAATCAATCATTTGCCATAAAGTACTAAAAAAAAGTGAAAAATATGATCACATATGAATGAGCACATGTCTGAGCATTTCTACATGAATCATCTCAATCTGTTTTTAAATCTAGGTTGAAAACTTCAATATTTTATTTGACATTTTACCAGTGTTAATGAACTGTTTTAGCTTTAATTTTATATCTCTCTCTTTTTGGAATTTGTATTGTATTATTTTTAAATAATTAGTCATTTATAAGTGATAAATACTATTAATTGACTAAACTTACAGAAATGATACTATATTAGGCCTGCACAATAAATCGTTTCAGCATCGATTTAACAATTTGATCATTCTTAATATTCACATCATATGATATATAATTCATCATTTGCATGTGTTTGAGACCTAAGAAAGAAATTGTCCCATTTTTAACTTTAACAACGATTCATTTTATTGACTTATTTATAAACGGAAGACTGTGCAGTGTTATTTTGCATTTGATTAATCAATCACTGTATACCTGAATATTGTTAGACTCCTTGGAAAACAAGAAAACACTGTTCAATACACTTGTACCTTTTTCTTTACTGTATGCTTGTAGATTGTTTATCATATTTTACGCAGATACACGCTCCTACAGAATCATCCCGATCAATGTACGATTATAAATTCTGTCCTAAACCCTAATAGTTTTAGTAACTAATTTCTAACAACTGATTTCTTTTATCTTTGCGATGATGACAGCACATAATATTTGACTAGATACTTTTCAAAGATACTAGTATTCAATAAAGTGACATTTAAAGACTTAACTAGGTCAATTAAGTTAGGGTATTTAGTAGGCTTGTGCCGGTATTCGGTAATGCGATAAATCACGGTAATGAATATGCACGATATTGTTATCGCGGGCACTTCAAAATACCGTGAAAAATAAAAGATCCGAATTTATATTCTTAGAACGCGCCTTAGCTTATTTTCCATCAACCGCTTGAAGAAACACTGCGTATATGCTGCGCAGAACTGATGCGCACTCTGATGTAAACAATCCCCACATGTATAAGCCCTGTGTGCATGCAGTGTCCTCACACGAAGGGGCGGACTCTCCATCTGGCAGACCGGGCACTTTCCCGGTGGGCCGACGTACTTTTTGGGCCGGGCTGATCATCGTCTTATGATTTGATCGGCCCATAAAAGGCTTAGCAGCCTATCGTTTTTTTCTGCCTTATTGATTGACGCTGCTGTGATCTGTGACTCTCTGAAAGTAGATGCTTTTTTTCCCGGACAGACAGACCGGGCCGGCCCATGTGACACTTCAGCCCATTGGCTCTTTTCGGTATTGACATTGGGCTGGCCCAATCACAAACTCCTATTTTGGACTCCGTGTGAGCGTGCGTCGTCTGTGTGCATTTGTCAAAATAGTCGAGAGTCAGAGAGAAGAAACGCAAGGGAGGCGCAGAGAAATCGCGGGAAATACACCGGCGTTTCATTTAGCGATTCTGAAAAGTTCTCTGTTCATTCTAGTACACGGCTAAAACCGCAAATCACGTGACCACACACTCTCTGCCCAGAGCTGCAGCCACTAGTTCAGCGTTCAGAGCATAAACCCCAGGTGAGAGTTTAGTGCATGTCAGACAGTTCATCTGCTGTGTGATCTCATCTCACTATAGTTGTTAAACGTGATATTGAATTCATCTTGTTGTCTCTATCTAACAATTCTTATGTCTTTTGAATCACTTGTTCTCAGTTAACTGTTTTGGCTGAGTGCAAAGATAAGCTAATATATTAATTTATGTAACCACATACACTGATTCTGCACATTGACTGATTGCTTACCTTTATCGTTTAAATTTAATGTACGTTATACTGTTATAATGGCCATTATTGATTATTAAAACTGATATTCTGCAAAAGAGACAGGGTAAAGTTCATTCTTTTCAATGGAAATGAAAGGAGACAGTTATATTTAAGCCCTGTTTTGTTAGAAATATGCAGTGTGAAGATGATGCTCATAAAAATATGCAGCTACACGAGGCTGTTTGGTGTCTGTTAATCATAATATCAAAATGAAACAAATTTGACTTGTATTATGTTTTCATTGTTTAGATAGTGAAACAGCAAGCAGGATGAGGTGAAAGAGGTTAAAATGTAACACTGTTCCCTTTGAAGATTTACCCATGCATTAGCAGGCAGTTTTTGTTATGTTTTTTATTGAATATAGGCTGAGTGAATAGTGTATTGAATAAGCTAAATTGGCTGTAGTGTATGAGTGTGTGGGAATGAGTGTGTATGGGTGATTTCCAATATTGGGTTGTGGCTGGAAAGGCATCTGCTGCATAAAACATGCTGGAATAGTTGGCAGTTCATTCCACGATTGCTGATCGAAGACGGTTTCCCTTTGCACATTCACTTTGATATAATTGCTCAAGTTTACTTTTATATTGTGTATTGTTTTATTTATATTTATTTGTATTTAAATGTTTGAAGTACTTTTAGTTAATTAAAAAGTTATTAAAGTTACTAAGTTGAAGAAACTGAAGTTTTTTGTTTTTTTTACCTGTTTCTCTAGTAAAATTACAATATCGTGATAATACCGTATACCGTGATAAAAGCTCAATCAATTAATCGCAGCATGAAAATGTGATACCGGCACATGCCTAGTATTTAGGCAAGTCATTGTATAACAGTGGTTCAGTAGACAATCTGAAAAAAAATATTGCTTAAGGAGGCTAAAAATATTGACCTTAAAATGCTTTTTTTTTTTATTAAAAACTACCTTTATTCTAGCCGAAATAAAACAAATAAGACTTTCTCCAGAGGAAATAATATTAACGGAAATACTGTGAAATCTTTTCTCTGTTAAACATTATTTAAAAAAAAAAAAAATTAATAAATAAAGAAAAATCACAGAAGGACTAACCATTTTGACTTCAACTGTATATTGTTATGAAGGACATGACATGACTTATATCATGATAACAGATTTTTGTCATATCGCCCAGCCCTATTACAGCATAACTCAAACACAAGCTATCTAAAGAAAAGGACTCAGGTGATACTCAGAGCTCCCCCTTCTCTTTGTCCTTTTTTCACTCTCTGGTGAAGAGGCATCATTTCCTTGACATTCTGCAAGGGTCTCCTGCTCTCAGGCCCCTGCACTTGCACCCGGGTGAACCCTTACAATGCAGAGATGTCATTTTAGCTTTCTGCTCCTCACAGCCACAGTGTCCACCTGTTTTTTGACACATACTTGTGCTGTCAATCAATAACACCTACTTTTAGATGGATTTTATGCCAGCACACACACATCTATCTATCTATCTATCATATATATATATATATATATATATATATATATATATATATATATATATATATATATATATATATATATATATATGGGCTGCACAATTATTTTGTAAAAAACTGGCATTGCAATATTATGTTTGTCTTCAAAATGAAAATAATTTCACAAGATGATTTTTAACTATTTGGAAATAATTCTTGACTTTAGATGGATTGGGATTATTTTGTAAGAGAGTTCATCTGGATAACATCAAATTATAAGCACAGAGGACTATAGTAAAACAAAAAGACACATGAAATTAGGCATGTGATGATAACCGTTTTCAAGGTATACCATGATTTGGAAAAGTCAAGGTTTTAAAAATCGCCAAAATTTTCTGTAATACCGTTCCTATCGTATATGTAAGATTTTTTTTTATTACAACAGTATCTCTACAAGAGAGAGAGAGCGAGAGAGAGAGTTATACTTTTATTGCCATTTTAGCTTCTATGGCTATGTCATGGCAAACAATAAAAATAGATCAATTTTACGTAGGGGTGGGCAGTACACCGGTGTGTCATAGTCATCACCGGTGTGACATTGCGCCACGACATAGATTTTCTAATACCGTCAATACCGTAATAAATCAATTATGCGCCTTGAACGGCTGCATTTACATCAATAATAGCTAATTCTAAATAATAAGGCGTTCAATTTTCTTCAAACGTTCAGTTGTGGTCTGAATACATCTCCTTATACTACAGGGCTCGAAATTGCAACCATTTTGGTCGCATGAGCGCCCGAAATGTAATCTATGCGCCCTCATAATATATTTGGGAGCATTTGTGTGTCTGAATATAATGGTTGTAGTGCAATCTGATTTGATTTTCTTTAAAAACTTGCTGAATCGCTCTACCCTGCTGCTGTATTGGTTCATATTAGCTGCAAACGGCTGAAGAGTGAAAAGTGCACAGGTTTGCAAACCTCACCTAAAGTTATAATAATAATAATGGCGCAGATGACAGCGATCATGACATGAGGTAAATGTTGATCCGCCAGCTGAGATCAATCGAGTGTTTTCGGAGAAGGTGCCCGAATCTCGATGCGTTGCATTCACCGCGTGTTCAGCGCAAATGTCCGCTAAATATAAAATCTAACACTGTACACATCATCGTCAAAGAAACTCGCCTTTACTAAGTTTACACTGAAACTACAGCTCATAACAAAGAGCGGAATTGTGCTGGTGGTCATCGCGAGAATCCTGCTCTGTCTGCTCATAAATTGGTGCGGCTGACTCGCCTGCTTTATTCCACCAAAGATGAAAAATACCGTGATATTAATTTTAGATCATATCGCCCACCCCTAATTTTACCACGTTTTATAAATACCAATTTTCTATAATTATAAAAATATTCTAACAATTAAAAGGAATCAACAGCAATAAATAATACACATGGTAAAATACATAAATAATAACGATAATATATAAGATAAAAATCTAAAACAGTTTTTTAAGGTTTTCTTTTGATAAAAATTGGAAAATTTTAGATGGATTCACATTTAAAAATATTTCATTTAAAGTCTGTCCAGATAAAAATTGTTGTCTGATAACATTAAAAATGGGGCACTCCACAAGAATACGTTTTACAGTTTGGTTTCTGTTGCAATATTGACATTTTGGTGGTTCTTCTCCTTTCAGTAAATGTTGTATCTCTATAAGAAAAGACATCCAAATATGCTGTTGTAAATTGTTAAGAAATCTGTGCTTTTGAAACTAATGAAGAAAGCAGAAGTCAATGATTTATTTAAATTATTTAGCCTGATATATGTTTACTGTTCCAAAATATTATAAATGTTTCTCAAAATAAAATATATTGTGTTCAAAGGGGGAACGTTGTTGTTTTTTACCCAGACAATTAAAAAGAATATATTTTAAAAAAGTAATCCCAATACAGTGAAACAGTGATGTTATCCAAGGTTATCATACTGTCAGACTCTTATACCAACCCATGCCTACATGTAATACACTATGTTTTATGGTTTTCAGAGGTATCCAACAATACTGAGGTAGAGAAATTTAATTAACATATGTAAAATGACACTATATAATCTTCACTGTATAAATAATTAAATACATTAATCTGTTAAAGCTACAAACTTTATAACTTCTTGGTTTACATCAGCATGAAATCACTCTTACAGGTCTTAAAAACACATCCAAATGAAAATCTTTCACTCGATTAGGGATAAACTTGCCGATGACTCCACACATGATATGTTCTGTGCTGTGGTGGCTGGTTATTATAAACCCAACTCAACATTGCAATATCCAACTATCTATCTATCTATCCATCCAGCCTCTCTATCTGTCTCTCTGCCTATCTATCTATCTATCTATCTATCTATCTATCTATCTATCTGAGACCTTGTACATAAATTAACACTCCTGCTAATGCACCAGACTCAGCCAAAAGACTAATTTTCATCCATCATCCCTAGACAGATGGTAAAATAGTCTCAATAAAAACAATACAAAAGTTATACAACGAACAAAGCAAATATAAAAAAGCAGTAAAATTGACATGGATCCCCAAATCCTGATAAACATAGTGTATATAGACAAACTATAACACTAACACCGTGTAAAGGAGAGCAGAAAATCAACGATGAAACAAGATCATGTCCAGCCCTAACACATATACATACACAAACATTCAAACACTAAATAAGTAACATTTAACAGTACCAAAATTTCGTTTCATCACAAATACATCTACTAACGACAACTGGGAAGATCCATGCCTTTGAATAAAATGAATAAATATTGATTATGTTAATATTTCCGACTAATAAGCTGTCCTCTGGTTCTGGCAGTGCTCCACCACTGTGCTATTTATTTTTGCAGCTCAACAGCTCTTGAGAGGTTCTCACCTAAACACGTCCCCTGGGGAATATCACCTATCCTGGGTCTCTTTGCAATAAAAACAACACGTGAAACAAAAAATAATGATAAGCACGAAAACATGAAGATCTCTTTCAGGTGTGTTGACAGACAAACGCATTAGTATAAGGATGTAATGCTCGGTGACAGGATGAAAGGTCAGTTGTGGGGACTGACAGAAGTTGACAACTGGCCAACAACTCCTCCAATAATATCCTAAATGCCATATGGGTGGAGGTGGACGACACCTTAAAGCAGGCACGGTGCCAAAGTTGCACTCATTTCAGCAAAGCATAAGCCCAAAACTGTTAGAATAACATCTGTTTAACTGTGTTTGACACATAATATCACATGAAAACATAGAAATGTAACTTTCATCAACGACTTTGCGTGAAAAGTTAACAAAACGCGCGGAAATAAAAGGCGGAAAACAACAAACCCATTTGCTCCATCGGCGACCCTGCCATCATGAACCCAGAGTCTCCAAGTCTCACTCCTGCTCACTAAAATCCCCAACTCCAGCGTCCAAAATCGACAGTTTTCAACTTAAACGTGATTTCACGTCACACGACGACGTGTGTATGCTGGAAAAGAGCAAAAGTACCAGTTAGCGTTTTATTTACTCCTTATTTTGGAGCTTTTGCAGTGTAGAATAGTAGGAGCATAAAATGCTAATTAGAGCCGAAATGCTAACCTCAGGTGGATAGGGCTTACGTGCTAAATAGCTTATTGCTACCAGGCTAGACGCTACTTTGCACGATTTGATTTTGACAGCACAAGCTAGGCGGCTAACTAGCCGCGAAACCAACACGTTAGCATGCTAAGTGGCTAACACGCCTGTCAGCAACAGAGCCAGCTAACTTTAGCTGGAAACGGCTAAAAAGCTAGCCGGCTAACATTATAACTCATAACCCAAGTCGGTCGAGTAATTTTAACCTCGTTTTAACGGAACACCCAGCTGGATCTATCGTGTCAAGCAAAAGTAGAAACTTATAAGAACAAAATAAGCACACTTTACCTTGTTTCGCTGGTGCGGGCGGCGCGGTGTGTGTGAAAGCGGCGCCGGGGACGCGCTCGAGAGCCGCTGCTGCTACTGGAGCCAAGATGGCGCCCCCTCCAAACTTCCACTGCTACTTTGCGCACTCATCCAGCCACTTTAGAGAACCACAGAGCAAAACATCAATCAACTGTCCACGCAAACGACATCAGACGAAATGTGGGAGGTTAAGTTCTTCTTCTTCTTCTTCTTGTGTGTTGTTTGGCGGTTGGCAACCAGCTTTTTGGAGCATTACCGCCACCATCTGGATTGGAGTGTGAATCAGGAGTTGGCTAAATTATGCATTCCTTATAGTGTAACAAAGCGGCACAAAAGAAAAGCTCATTCCAAAAAAAAAAATAACAATAAATACAAATTTTTTTTTTTCTAAATTTACACAAAAAAAAAAACCCAACCAAAAAAAATTAATACAAATTCCTTCCTAAAAATACCCATTTCCTTGATCATAAGTACATTTATATTCTATTACCTAACCCTGTGTCTTTCAAAAAGTTATACACGTATCTAAAACATATATCCCCCGTGCTCAACTTTAAGATATTCTCTATTTTAGGTTCCACTTGTTTTTCCTGTAACTGTGTGAACAATATATTTCTTTCTGTGTGGTAAATTGGGCATTGCATCAATACATGTTCTACAGTCTCCTGGTTGTTATTACATTCACACATCCCATCTGCATGTTTATTGATCATGTGTAATGTACTATTGAGTGCTGTGTGATTAAATCTCATTCTTGTGAACTTGTCTTCTTCCTGTTTGCTTTTCCTTGTTTCCCTACCTTTTCCAACTTTGTTCTGTATGTTGTAATATTGACGTCCTGTACTCCCATTTTTCCATATCTGTTGCCATTTTCCCAATACTTTAGTTTTAACAATACTTTTGATTTCTGACTTGCTGTATTTGATGTTAATGTCTATTGTAGTTTGCTGTGCTGCCTGTTTTGCCAATTTGTCTGCCATCTCATTCCCACTGACCCCTATGTGTGCTGGTACCCACAACAATGAAATGATGACTCCTGATTTTATGAGATTATTTCCCATCTGCACTATTTCATAAATGATGTCCTGCCGTGACTCTGATACTAAATTTTTTATACTAATAAGTGCTGAACTTGAATCAGACGCAATGACTACTTTAATTGGTTTATTATCCTCAACCCACTTTAGAGCCAACCATATCGCTACCAATTCTGCTGTATACACTGCTAAATTGTTATTAATTCTTTTTGCAGCCTCAATCTTTAACTTTGGAATAGTGTATGACACTCCTACCCTTTGTCCAATTCTTGATGCATCTGTGTATATTTCAGTTGTCTCATTGTATTTTTCCTTTATATAATTTTCTACTCGTTTACTGTCGATCTCACTTTCTTGTTTTTCTTTCAGTATTTCAAAATCAACTTCCAAATCTCCAAGCAGCCATGTGGGAACTACTGGAAATACTACAGTGGGCGAAACTGTTAGTGTATCTATTTCCATGTCATTTATTTTATTTCGTATAATCCATCCATAACCTTTAACATCCTGTTTCTCTCGTTCTTGACATTGCATTAGAACTGTTTGTGTTATGTGATTATCATTATGACCTTTCAAGTTTGCCCAGTATACTACTGCCAGTTGATCCCTTCTAAGGTGTAAAGGCATCTCTCCCATCTCAACTTGTAATGCTGCTACTGGTGTGGTTTTCATGGCTCCACAGCATACTCTTAGTGCTTGATTTTGGATTTTATCTAACTGTTTTAATGTTGTATTAGCCGCTGATCCATACACCATACACCCATAGTCAATCACTGATCTTATCAACCCTGTATAAATTGTTTTTAATGCCGTTCTACTAGCACCCCAGTCAACACCACATAGGCACCTCATCACATTTAACACTCTCTTACATTTATCAATCATTTTCCTAATATGTGTGTTCCATGTGAGTCTCCTATCAAACCACAGTCCCAGATATTTAAATGATTCAACATTCTCCAACTCTTTATCCCCCAATCTTAATTTTAATTCCCCTCTTGTTGTCTTTTTGGTAAATAGCATTACTTTTGTTTTTTCTTGAGATATTCGAAATCCCCACTTAACTGTCCAATCCTGCACTGAATTTAATATCTGTTGCATTTTCTTTATTATAAAAGTTACGTTTCTCCCTCTTTTCCAAATCGCACCATCATCTGCAAATAATGCAACCCCTGTATTATTTTCTATCTCCTTAAAGATCCCATCAAACATTACAGAAAACAAAAAAGGGCTAATGATGCTTCCTTGTGGTGTACCATTTTCTACTCTGTAGCATCCACTAAATGTACCATTTATTTTTACTATTATAGATCTTTCTGAAAGGAATTCTTTAACCCATCTCAGTATTCGTCCCTTAATTCCTAACTGGTCAAGTTTGATTAACACTCCATCTATCCACAACATGTCATAAGCTTTCTCTATGTCTAAAAATACGGCTATTACTGATTCCCTGTTTACTTGTGCTTTTTTAATATCATCTTCTAACCTTATAATTGGATCCATTGTCCCTCTACCTTTCCTAAATCCACTTTGGTAGTTTCCTAATTTTCCTTTAGTTTCAACCCAGTAAACTAATCTGTCATTAATCATTTTTTCCATCGTTTTCCCCATATGTGATGTCAAGGCTATCGGTCTATAACTGGTTGGCTGTTTTGGATCTTTCCCAGGCTTTTTAATGGGAATGATTACTGCCTTCTTCCATTCCTTTGGAATAACCCCTACTTCCCATATTTTGTTATATAACCTTAACAGCACCTCCTTTCCTTTATCAGTTAGATTTTCTAACATAGTGTAACAAATTTCATCTTTTCCTGGAGCTGTTTTCCCTAATTTCTTCAATGCCCTATTAAGCTCTGTCCCTGAGAAATGTATATTTAGTACCTGGTCCTCTTCATCTTTTCCTAAACCAAACTGATATCTTTTACAAGTTTCCTCCCTACCTCTTTTCTCCTCCTGGCTTAAATTGTCTGTGCTGTGTACTTTAACTAAGGTCCTTGCTATGACTTCTGCTTTCTCTTTATTATTAATAATAACCCTCTGCCCATCCAACAGCATTGGATATCCATATTCTTTTCCATTTCCTTTCATTTTTTTAATCATTCCCCATACTCTCTCTACTGGTGTTGTTCTGCCAATAGACTCACAAAATTGTCTCCAATATTCTTTCTTTGATTTTTTGACCGTTTTCCTTACTATTGCCTGTGATTTTTTGTATTCAATAAGGTTTTGAAAGTTGTGTGTTCTTTTCATTTTTTTAAATGCTTTATTTCTCTCCTTTATAGCTTTCTTACACTCCTTTGTCCACCATGGAACAATTTTATTAATTATTTTAGGTTTAGATTTAGGTATTGCCATGTTTGCTGCTTCAATTATTCCTCCACTAACTCTTACACACATACTTTCAATATCTAAATTGTCCTCAATCTTTTGCAAACGATCTTCACTGATTTCCCTAAATTTATCCCAGTCTGCTCTTTCTAAAATCCACTTCTCCTCTCTCACTTCAATTTCTTTTACACATTCTATTCCTATTTGAGTTTTGATTGGGTAATGATCACTCCCAACTGTACTACCTCTTAATACTTCCCATTCACATCTATCTGCAATATCTTTGGTAACTATTGTAATGTCTATTGCTGATTCTGTACCTCTTGCTATATCCAATCTAGTTCCTGTCCCGTCATTAATGCAAATTAGCTCTTCTTCTTCTATGAATTCTTCAATTACTCTCCCATTATTGTCATTTCTGTTTCCCCATAATGTACTGTGGGCATTAAAATCTCCACACCAGACTGTTTTTCCATTAATATCCTCCCATATCTCCTCCAACTGTTCCCTTTCTAACATTCTACATGGGTTATAAAAATTTATTATTTTTACCTTACCTTCATTTGACCATATCTCTACAATAATATATTCTAATTCATTCCCTCTCTTTACTTCTCTATATTGGATACCTTTTTGTATAAATGTAATAATTCCCCCACCTTTACCTATTTTCCTATCCATTCTTACTGCATTGTACCCTTTAATATTAAAGTCCAATCTTGATATTAACCATGACTCTTGCACACACACTATATCGGGTTTTTCATTTAAATTATCTATATATTTCTTAAATTCCTGACCATTAGAAATTAAACTCCTCGCATTCCACTGCAGTAAAATTATTACCATTATGCAGTTCCACCCCATGCTTGTGATTGTTGTTGCTGAACTTCTTCATTTAATGTGTTTCTCACTGTTTCCCAAGAGATTCCTTTAATGCCCAAGTATTTCTCCGCTGCCTTAACTATTATTTTAATCCTTTCCGTGCGGCTTGTTGTCTGTGCTGAACAGTTGATCACCTCTGCCATAAAAAGAACAAAGTCATTTTTATCCACAATCATTGTTTCTTCCTTTATTTTATCACACTTTTTACAATTGATCATGTCTTTGCTTGCTTCTCTCATTGTTGGTATCTGTACTGTCTGTTCCCTTGTAGGTCTAACTTTCTTTGTTGCCTCTGCATAAGATATTCCTTGAGTGGCTTTTATTCTTTGTACCTCTTGCATTCTTTTATTTACCTCACACCCTCGGTATGCTGAACTATGTTCTCCACCACAGTTGCAACATTTAAGTTTGGCTTCCTTATCACATTGTCCATAGTCATGCTCTCCACTACATTTACTACATCTCATTTTTCCCTTACAGACCGCTGCAATGTGACCAAACCGTTGACATTTGTAGCATCTAACAGGTGGCGGTATGTACATTCTGACTTCATAACTCATGTATCCTATGAAGACTTTGTTAGGAAGTTGTGTTTCATCAAATGTTAGCATTATCGAAAGACTGTCAGTTATGGCTCCGTTCCATCTTGTTTTCAAGCGCTTAGCTTCTTTTACTTTAACATTCGTTATTCCTTCAATCACATTGTTTATTGACTCACTGATCGGTATGCCCGTGATTACACCTCTTATAAGTTTTCTGTCAAAGACCTCTGAACATTTCACTTTTTTACCATTTATTTTATTTACTTTAATTGCTTTCTTTTGTTGAACCTCATCTTTACATGAAACTAATAAGCTTCCATTCCTCAATTTTTTAGCAGATCTTACCTCCCCAATCTCTTTATACAGAGCTTTCGTCAGTTGTATAGGACTCCAGTCCTCAAATGTAGCCCCTTCCTGTATAAGTCTAACAAACACTTTATACTCTCTGTTTTTTCCCGCAACATTGGATCTCATCTCTTCGTCACTATCTGGTTTGTTTTTCTTTTTCCGCTTTTTACCTCTATAGTTTGTCCATGGTTCGCCACTCTCACTACCCTCCATTTCCTCTACCTCACTTCCTGATCCGTCATTTCCGTCTCCCCACTCCTGACCATTCTCAATCCAGTCGTTGCCAACCGCCTGTACTGCTCCTCCTCCACTTGATGCCGCCATCCTCAATGACTATCAGTCGCGACACTTGTAGGCCGTCCCCACAACAAACTCGAGACGGGAGGTTAAGTGAATGATGGTGTGTTTTTTTTCCTCTCATCTGGAGAGGAGGGGCTGTCAACACTACACTCGGGACAGACACACACAAACCTTCATCGCCCTCTGCAGTGCGTCCAGAAGCTCTGAAGAGGAGAAAAAGATGGGAAAAAGAAGACATGAAACTGCTCTCCTGAAAAGTCTATCGCGATATTTGACACTCGTCCTATGGAGATGAGATGGTGAGAGACATGAAATCACTGTCCCATTTCCATCACTCCCTATGCATATGATTTTCTGTGTCTGACAGACAGAAATGCACCCAAACAGTCTAAATTAGTGCTTTCAATAGCTTACACTGCATAAAAGTTGAAAATAGAACAACAGTGGAAAATATTCGAGAGTTTTTACATTTTAAAGAAGGTGTAAAACTTTCTACAGTCCGAGAAAATTGAATTAAAGGGATAGTTGACCCAAAAATGTACTCATATTTACTTTCCCAAGTGGTTATAAACCTTTATGAGTTTCTTATGTTGAACGTAAATGAAAAGCTTGTAACCACCATTGACTTCCACTGTAGAGAAAACAAATATGTCAATGGTTACAGGTTTCCAACATTTTTCAAAATAACTTTTTTTGTGTACAGCAGACGAAAGAAAGTTAATGAACAAGTGAAGAGTGAGCAAAGTATGACAGAATTTTCATTTTGGGTAAACTATCCCTTTAATTATGTTAATATATACAAATAGACATTTATAACAGTGTTGAGGTTTTTTTAAACGTAATATATTACAACCTTATGTCTTAATCTTGAACACACACACACACACACACAGAGAAATAGCATAATTTCTCATTACTTTCAATAAATGTAACACATTAGTTACTTTTTAAGTGACTTAAGATATTAATATATTACTTTTAAAAGTAACTACCCAATAACACATATAAACTCATCTTTATATCGTATCTCAGCCAGGCAGTGAAGATTGCTGTTATTTTTTAAGAAATCAGATCCTAAATGCGGCGATTTTGCATGGGATGATAATTCACCAGAAGCCCTGAGGCTGGCGGACTGAATTTAAAAGTCCGTGTGCATATTCCCAATTGGCTAACCTGCCATTGAGCAAGTTAAAAGAAGCAAAACAAAGACAGCCGTTCCGGCATGTAACACACATTTTCAAAGCAGAATATCTGACTTAAGCATTGTTTTTTGATAAACAAGAATGTTCACTTAGCATGTTTCTGAAATATCTGCAACCATATGGTATTTTAAGCTTTAGAAGAGTCAAAAATGTACATCCAGCACCTTTCATTTTATGCGTTGTCGTCGCATATGGTTAGGACAAAAACTATCGAGTGTCACAGTGTAACAAAAAACAATTCAGTCATTCCAAGTTTTATTCATTCTTTACAAAATCCGCTTTATTCAGTTTTGTTCAAACCTAAATTAGACCAATAGTCGCATTTCATAAGATTATATTAGCAAAAAAAAGGAATCACTTTCTTCATATTTTTAAAATGGCGTCTCCATAGTTTGCTGTACTTAAAGTCTGTCAAAGATTGCGTCCTCCTAAGCAGGGATGGGCAAAACTTTTTTTTTAAATAAAATAAAAAAAAAATACCTAAATTTTACGTCTACAAAACACAGTAGCCACAACTTGTTTCAAAATAAAATACTGTAATTTGTATTTTAAAAATACTATAAAATACTTTTACAAAAGAACCATGAAATGTCTTCACAAATCTTCTATCAACAGAATGTGTCTGTAAAGTTTCAGCTCAAAACACTCAGATTATTTATTAGATCTTACAGAATGTTGGGATTTTCTGCTCTGAACACAATGTAGTTGTTTTTGTAGCCTGTGCCTTTAATGTCTCCCCGCCCCACCGTTCCCACATGCCTGTCAGAGAGTCTCTGGCTGCGTCAGATAAACAGCACTGTGACAGACACGAAGGAAGGAGATATCACTTAACGTTTGTTAGAAATACTACAGTAAGAACTTTCCCAATGAGTATTCAATGTATTTGTTGTGGAGTTAATTCAAGCCTTTCTGCAACGATGTGTCGCACACAATGTCGTTACAAAGTTCACACACGCACATACGCGCACACAGCGCAGACGTTTAACTTTGCACTGTTTTTGCATGGCAAATGTGACAGGATACATATTAATATTTACTGCTGTATGAATATCTGTTATGTTAATATAATTAATCGTCCACAAATCAGGATTGGAGCGTCTTCTTTTGTAATTTTACGGACATGCAGCTGTGGTGATAAAGTAAGACAGTAAAATCGCTGTAATTCATTACACATGCACTGTTTTAAAAACATTTTAAACTTGTGAAACTCACTCTTGATCACATTTGATGCTGACTGATGATCACAGAGCGCTAAACAGATCTTTTAATCCCAGTTGCTTTGCGCACGTCCTGTCTTAATGATATGACTATACACATTACTACGGAGATATGTTAATACGCGGCTGTCAATCAATTCGGTGGGCGTGGAAACCACACTTGTACGTCACGTTGCGGTCAGCCTCAAAATGGGAGGGATTTGGATCCTATTTTAACGTCAGGGAATTTTTAAAAACACTTATTGTGTTTCTATCGCTCCAATATGACAGTGGACACACTATACTACACACAGTTCTGTCCAAACAGCTTACAAAAGATGATTTTCACCATAGCTGCTCTTTAAACTGACTCAGTGAAGTAAACAAATGTTTAGTTTCTCTGCACCTCTTTTAAATCTACTATACACGAGTAGGTATTCATTAAAAAAGATGTGTTTCTCTTTATTTTAGTATACATTTTGTACAAATGTCATACAGCTAGTCATGTCTTGAAGATGATCTCTTGTTTAAACCATTTAATGCAGATATTAAGTCGGAACATTCGCCAAGCATTGACCACCTTCTTCAATTTTAATAGATTTTCAGTTCTGATCTCAAGCCTAGGCAAATCACTGAGAAAACACCAATCAGAGGCCACATTTGTATGACGTCACCATGTAGAAAGTATTTTAAAACTACAAGCCCAAATACAAATGACAAAATACTATCATGAATACTGCCCATCCCTGCTTCTCAGTCTATAAAGAGTTAGTTTGGTTGTTCATCATTTCCCTGGTTTGCGGTATTTGCTCTGCATCCACACTCTGTGCATCAGCATCTTCTTCCCTCTGTTCACCTGCAGCCTCCTGTCCTCCAGATTCTGAAGCTCCTCCAATCCGGCTGCAGAAAACAGACCATGAACCTCATCTGTGGACAGATCAGGATGTTCACGTAGGTGTTTATGCCAGACAGTAACAGCATGGAGTTGGATATTAAGGAATTGAACAGTCTTTAAAAATCTGCTGAAATGCTTCTACCTTTAGTGAAGAAATACACACAGGTTCCGTCCTGTCGAGAATAGAAGTTTTCAGACAAACACTGACCTGTAGAAAGCGGATCAGAAATGGTATAAATCAAAAGGAATAAATGCTCACAATGGTTTTGTTGCATCTGTGAGAAGAGAACTTATTAATTTTATTGAAATGACATAAAAAATAGAGTATTTTCATGCATTCCCAGAAAAAAAATGTACAAAAGCCCTTTTAAAATGTTTTAAAATGTTCTAGATACTAAGATGTACTTCTAAAATACTGTATGGAAGCTTCAAGTACTAATATGTACATCTAAAATACCAAAATGGATCTTTTAGGTTACGTTTATGCCCTTTAAGTACAACAGTGCTTTTGAGTAGGTACCTCCCCAGTGACTGCTTTTGTACCTTTATTTTTGAAAGTGTGATGTAAAATTTGTTTATGTTTTAACATGTAGGTTTAACAAATTCAAGTATTTTTAAGAGCAAAAATTTATGTACAGTTGGAGACAAAATGATTATTGAAATTCAAATATTTATTAAGCGATTTCACAGAGCGAAGTAAAACGGTCTCAATATTTCCTATTACATTTTTGCTTCTGGAAAAAATCTTTTTTATTTTATTAATTTTTCTTTTTTATTTTATTATTTTATTTTATTTTATTTTATTTTTTTGGTGTTTAACAAGACAATACATATATATACAATACAATCATAGTATACAATACACCATAGGAAGAATAATCTTATATTGTCTTATTTTTCTTATTTTTCCCACTATCCCTTAAAAATAAAATAAATTAAATGTATGAATTATAAACAAACATATCCTCTGAAAGAAAAATAAATAAATAAATAAATAATAAATTAAAACTAAAATGAAAAGAAATTCTTTTAAAAATACAAATAAATGAGCAAGTTTACAATAAGAGCAAAAAAAAAGAAGAAAAGTTCACATTAAGGAGTCAATATTTCCTCTTTCTAATTATTTGCTTCTGGAGAAATTCTTCAACATGACGTCAGATTGACATTGTACCCCAATTTCAGGGGGACTTTGCATTTTTTTGGAAATGAAAAATCAGGTTGTTGTCAACGTCCAACCTAAAATCAAGCAAATATCAACGCCTAATGATGTTACAGCTTGACGTTGTGTTGACGTTACCACTATGACGTCTATTAGACATTGGATTTTGGTTGCCTTACTTGATGAATAAATGTCAGTATTTGACGTCAATATGACGTTGGTTTGAGATGCTAACTCAATGTTGGATATTGGTCACTTTTCCAACACAACCTAAAATCAACCAAATATCAACGTCTAATAATGTTACAGCTTGACGTTGTGTGGACGTTACCACTATGACGTCTATCAGATGTTGGACTTTGGTTGCCATACTTGATCAATACATGTCAGTATTTGATGTCAACATGACGTTGGTTTGAGATGCTAACTCAATGTTGGATATTGGTCACTTTTCCAACACAACCTAAAATCAACCAAATATCAACGTCTAATAATGTTACAGCTTGACGTTGTGTGGACGTTACCACTATGACGTCTATCAGATGTTGGACTTTGGTTGCCATACTTGATCAATACATGTCAGTATTTGATGTCAACATGACGTTGGTTTGAGATGCTAACTCAATGTTGGATATTGGTCACTTTTCCAACACAACCTAAAATCAACCAAATATCAACGTCTAATAATGTTACAGCTTGACGTTGTGTGGACGTTACCACTATGACGTCTATCAGATGTTGGACTTTGGTTGCCATACTTGATCAATACATGTCAGTATTTGATGTCAACATGACGTTGGTTTGAGATGCTAACTCAATGTTGGATATTGGTCACTTTCCAACACAACCTAAAATCAACCAAATACCAACATCTACTGATGTTACAGCTTGACATTGTGTAGACGTTACCACTATGACATCTATTAGACGTTGGATTTTAGTTGCCATACTTGATCAATACATGTCAGTATTTGACGTCAATATGACGTTGGTTTATGATGTTGGCTGGAGGTTGGATTTTGGTCACTTTCAAATAACCTAAAATCAACCAAATACCAACATCTAATGATGTTTCAGCTTGACGTTTTGTGGACGTTACCACTATGACGTCTATCAGACATTGGATTTTGGTTGCCATACCTGACGAATAAATGTCGGTATTTGACGTCAATATGACGTTGGTTTAAGATGTTGGTTCGACGTTGGATTTTGGTCACTTTTCAACACAACCTAAAATCAACCAAATATCAACGTCTAATGATATTACAGCTTGATGTTGTGTGGACGTTACCACTATGAGGTCTATCAGACGTTGTATTGTGGTTGCCATACTTGACGAATAAATGTCAGTATTTGACACCAATATGCTAGTTTAAGATGTTGGCTCAATGTTGGATTTTGGTCAACTTAAAATCAATCAAATATCAACATCATTTGATGTCGTTTATTAAACGTCAAAATAACATTGTCCATAGATGCTGGCTAGACATTGAATTTTCACTTGACATCATGACCTAAATCTAACCTAATGTTAATGTCTTATGACGTTGTGTTCCTGCTGGGTAATATCTTTTAACGTAAATACATTTTAAAAAGTAAAACTCAAACACAAGACATATTAAAGGAAAAGACTGACACAGAGTTTGACAAATCAATCAAGATGACCACCTTTTTTAAATCTGAGCTGTGACAGATCGTATCTGCCGTAGTCTCTGAACAGCACCATTCCTCCCTGCTTCAGGAGTCCTGCTAAACCCCTCACCACAGCCTGAGCTCTGATAAAGCAAACCAGATGAGTTACACAGGGTTTACATACTTCAATCTCACATTAAATGGTTAGTTCACCAAATTCAGTTATTAATTACTCTACCTCATGTTGTTTAGAACATAATGAAGATATTTTGGATGAAATAAGAGAGCTCCCTCATCCTCCATATACAGAGAGTGTCCCGGAATGCTCAAAGTCCAGAAAAGGAACCAAAAACATTAACAAATGTGACTTCTCATTTGAACATGTGAAGGATGAGTAAAGGATGACAGAATTGTCATTTTGGAGTGAACTATCCCTTTAAATAAGACAAACGATCATAGTGATTTTAAGTTAAAGGGCACATAGTTTACCTCTTTTTCATGATTTAATATTAATATTATGGTTCTTCTGAGTGTGCCAGTTTAGGTTCAGTTTAAAACACAATTCAGATTTTTTATTATAATGTGTTAAAAAGTGTCATGTTGGGGGCGTGTCCACAGTTCGCTGATTTATGGGTGTGTTGCTTCACATGTAAATTAGTTTCGGCTTCCCGCCCAACGTAACAAGGGGGCGGGGCCATGAGCTCACCCGCTCTGCGTTTGCAACAGAGTCTGACAGGCAGACTCAGAGGAGAAGGAGTGAGAGGATCACCATTCAGTCGTACATGTAGGACTCTGACACAGACCAAGCAGAGAGTACAAAATCATTTGTGTCTTTGTACAGTTTTACAGCCAACTGTGTGCTAGTTTCAAGTGCCGAGCTTGTACACAGAAACTAATAACCACGCACACTGAATTAACTTTGACTGAGGCACCGGATGCGCCGCTCGAAGCCGCGACACGGCACACCAGACACTCTCTGTGGCGCAGCAGAGACATGAAGTGTCCCGAATCGCCACGCCACGCATTTTTGAATTCTAAACATAGGTTTCTGCAGCGGTCCGTGGCGCCCAGCCGTCGACTTGAGTGTACCCTGATAGAAACCGATGTTTAGAATTCTAAAACGCATGCTAGTTAAGATCACAGGGAGCTTCTGGGATCGCGAGAAATGCAAATGGCTGAAGTATAAGGTAGACTCAATGAGAAGTACACATGTTTGCAAACCTACCTAAAGATACAACCAATAATTCCGATTAGAGCGATAATGTGGAGAATATTGCTCTTGTGTTGAGCCCAATGAGCCTTGCATCTAAAAATAGAGCTAGGGTGTTCCTTTAGTGATATCGCTTCGACTCACGCTGAAAATGGCGGACGTGAATCAACAAACTGAGGATATGATGACACGCCTGTCAATCAATATTGGTGGGCGGGGGGACCGCTCTCCTACGTAAAGTTGCGGTCGGTTTGAAAACCGCTCCAATTGGTCCACCGTTTTTTATGTTGTTAAATTGGAAAAAAAGCACTGGGTGTGCTTATATCACCCCAATATGACGGTCTATACACCATACATGCACATATGTCTGTCCAAACAGCTTGAAAAGACGATTTTTTACCATAGGTGCCCTTTAAAGTGTATTTTACAAAACCTTTTTTTTAACATGGTTTTAGCTTCCATCTAATAATGTTAACCCTGATGTAAATGCTCTTGCAAAAGCAGTATATGTATGTTTAAACATATTTAAGTGTACAAAAAGAGGCTATAAATCCTTTTAAGAGCCCCTATTATGCATTATAAAAAGGTCATATTTTGGTTTTGGAGGTCTCCAACAACAGGCTGATATGCAGGCAATGTAAAAACACTTTCATTGTTTTATAATATGCATTTGTTTTTACTTGATTATCCCAACGACTCCCATATGATTTGTTCCATCCATTTTATACTTGACGCGCTCGCCAATGTGAGATTGCCTACTGTGCAGACGAATATCAAATATCGCAAATTAGAAAAGGTTGGTCAGTTAAATTATGCTACTGTCAGTAATGTTTATTCAGCAATAATTCTCCAGTTCCGATAGCAGAACCGTTAACGTCAGAGCTTATCGATACTTCAGTCTTTTAGTCCTCAGTTTCGGTTCTCATCCCTACACCAATACAATACCTTCATGTTGTCCCAAAACAAACTTATTAAGTTTAATTAATTAATTGTGTTGATTCAGCTCATTTTAAACAAGTAGTTTGAACATGCAGTTTCATTTTTGAAGTGTACATAAGATACATAAAATGATAAAGCATTAGGAATAAAAAAATTGCGAGAACATCAGTAATGGACACTGTGAACAGACGCTGGTCAAACAAACAGCCCATAATGTCAGATACGTGCTGTGTTGAAATATGAACGTGTGTCAGCGTGACCTTTATTACCGTGCTGGGTGGATGGCAGAGAGCACAAAGACCACCAGAATAATGTCCAAACTCTCAGGAGGGAAAGGAAACGGGGACGTCGTGTCACAAATGTCCCGTATGAATGCGTGACACACTGCAGGGTCATATTCTGGATGCTCCTGTAAGGGGAAAACATGTTATTGTCCTCAAACCGTGGTAGTTTTAGCAGACATTTCACTGTTAGTGAGTGTGAACTTACACTGTGGATACTTTATCACACTTGAAATAACAAATAAGTTTGATTTATTGTAAAGAAACACACAGTTTTTTAACCATTTTTGAATCCATTCAGTCAATCTTCGCACTGATGATTGCACTTCGCACTTATGATTTGGTACAAAAGCAGCATCCAATAAAGGTCTAGTGCTTTAGAAGCGAAGATGGGCCGAGGATCATCAGTTTACCAACAAATGAGAAAATTATTGAAATGTTTAAAAACAGAAAGATAGAAAGACTTTGGATATTTCACCTTCTACAGAGCAGAACATCATTAAGAGATTCAAGGGATCTGGAGGAATTTTAGTGCATAAAGGACAAGGGCGCAAACCTAAGCTAATCATCACATCAGGACTACTTTGGCAAACCTTTGTCAGGTACCACAATACATAGTTAGACCATAAATGCCAGTTAAAACTGTACTGTGCCACAAGGAAGCCCTATGTTAACAGTGTCCAGAAGCGCCGTCAACTTCTCTGGGATGAAACATCACACAGTGGAAAATGTATTGTGGTTAGATGATGTTTTTTTAATTGCTTTTCCATACTGTCCCAACTTTTTCTGATTTTGGGTTGTATTACGCAGCACAATTTTCAAAAAAAAGTGGAGTGTTCCTTTAAGTGAAGAAAATTAAAAGTACTTAAACTGAAGAATGGTAAAATGTACAGGGATTCAAACCATATTCAAGGTCCAGAACACCACAAAGACTTAAAATCACAACAAGTAAAAACGATTAGATAATGAGTATAGTTTTTAAAGCAGCCGAATGGATTTTTCAAAATCAAAAACTGAGATGCTAATGGTCTAATCTGATTCAATGATCTATGCTAAGCTAGCATCGCCAGTCCTGGAGATTGACTGAATGGATAAAAAAAAATTGTAAAATTCAACAGTTCAATATGGGGGGGAGGGTAAAAATAGCCCTTTTTTTCCTTGTTCCTTTAAGTGAGAAAAAGGTCAAAGCTCACATAGTGAAGTTTAAATGTTAAACTAATTTCGAGAGGAGCATGTGCTCATGATTGACCCAGCTGGTCCACATTAGCTAATCATGATCCTCCAATCAAAGGATCCCAAGTCACTATATATATCCTCATTTCCTCTCTACAACTATCTTCGTCTGGAAGAAACCCCCCTCCTCCCCTTCTTCCACCTTTATCAAGAATGGGCGGCACGGTGGCCTAATGACTAGCACGTTTGCCTCACAGCAAGAATACCAATGGCATTGGGTCTTCACTAGGCCATCTGGTGTTTCTGTGCGGAGTTTGCATGTTCTCCGTGTGGGTTTCCCCCGGGTTCCCTGGTTTCCTCCCACCATGCAAATGTGCTCTATATTATTGCTAAAATAAGCCTAAATCTTTTTCTAATGTCTTACTCTCAGGAAGTTCACCTTGGCCTCAGCAGCGGGGGAGTTTCAGATCGACCTGAGCTCAGTCTCCCCTCGCCCTGTGAAAGGAGGGAGCTCTGGGCTTGAGGATACCTTGAGCTCAGGGCTCTCTCCCGGGACAGCACGCCAAACAAGCTATGTATAAATCGTGAGCTAAGTGTGAACTCTTGAACTCTTGAACTCTAATTTAAACTGAGTAATGGTAAAATGTACAGGGATTCAAACCATATTCAAGGTGCAGAACACCAGAGACTTTCACAATCTCTTTAAAATACCCCAAAAGGTAAAATGATTAGTTAAATAATATTTTGTTTTGTAAAGCAGAAGAATGCATTTTTCAAAATCAAAAAATGAGATGCTAATGGTCTAATATGATTCAATGATCTATGCTAAGCTAAGCTAAGGTAAATGTGCTCGTCCAAGACTAGAAGATCGGCTGAGTGGATTCAAAAATGGTAAAACTCAACTGTTTAACACTAGGTAAAATTAGCCTATTTTCAAAAGGTCAATGCTCATGTACTCTAATTTAAACTGAGTAATGGTAAAATGTACAGGCATTTAAACCCTATTAAAGTTTCAGAACACCAGAGACTTTAAATCTCTTTAAAATACCCTAAAAGTAAAATTATTAGATAATTAGTTTAGTTTTTAAAGCAGCAGAATGCACTTTTAAAAATCAAAGCATGACATGCTAATGGTCTAATCCGATTCAATGATCTATGCTAAGCTAAATCAAAAGCACTTATGCCAGACCCAGAGATTGGCTGAATGGATTCATAAACGGTCAAATTCAATTGTTTACCACTAGGAGAGTTGTAAAATTAGCCTATTTTTAAAGCTGTTTCTTTAAGTGAGAAAAAGTCGAAGCTTGTGTACTTAAATAAGCTGAGGAATGTTAAACTGTACAGGGATTCAAACCATATTCAAGCTCCAGAATACCAGACACTTCCACAATCTCTTTAAAAATACCAAAAGGTAAAATGATTAGTTAATTAATATAGTTTTTTAAAGCAGCAGAATGCATTTTTCAAAATCAAATAATGAGATGCTAATGGTCTAATCCAATTCAATAATCTATGCTAAGCTAAACTAAAAGTGCTTGCCCAAGACCAAAAAAGTGTGTTAGAGTGTATTAAAAATGGTAAAAGTCAACAGTTTAACACTAGGGGAGTTGTAAAATTAGCCTTTTTTCAAAAAAGTATGAAAGAATGAAAATATATAGGGGTTCAAACCACAATCAAGGTCCAGGATACCATAAAGACTTTTATTAAAATCACAACAGCTAAAAACAATTAGCTAATGAGTATAGTTTACAGTATAGCTTTGAATGAGTTAAAAAAAATGCATATATTGATGGAAAAGAAATGGCATCGCTGTGGACGGGCTGTGGGTTTCACTTCCCCCGCCATTCAATATGTTCTGCTGTTGGCATTTGATGAAGGTCTCTGCATACCAAAAAGCATCAAACACCAGGAGACAGAGCCAAACTCCCACACCACTGATCAGCCGTCATTAATATGGATGGAGAGCAGGATATGTTCCCCTCCCCGTCTTTATGCTTTCTCAGAGGCGTTCAGTAAGGTATATCTTGGCTCTGTTTGATGCTGGCAGGAATAACTATGATCTGAGGAGAGACGCGTGACTGTGTTTTACCTGGATGAGCTCAATCGCTCGAGATGAGAAGTCACAGCAGTACAGAAACGCCTTGCTGCCTCTAAAATGAAAAACAAAACAAATACGGCTGCTTACCTACTACTTTCTGTAAGTGTTTCTATAACACATTTATGATTTCTCTCATTATCTGAGAGTTTAATATGTATGGTGGGATGTATGTTCTGTCAGCCACTTACAGATATGGCTACTAAGAATGCGCGAGTGATCTGAAGTGGTGTCGCACCTTACTGCGCTAATGCGCGACAAAGCACAACATGGTCTAACACAAGAAAGACATGACCAGCAGGGGGCAGTTATGTAACATAGTGAACATACTAAACCAGTGGTGTCCAAACCGGTGGTGTAGTCCTAAAAAAAAAAGGTGGTGTACTATTACCCACCCAACCCGCCCATGCTGTTTTATAATTTTACCTGAACGTTTCAGCGAGACATCATTCAGTTAACTTCGAAAAACCCACGAAATTTTCTCACAGCTGCTGTGGTCGTCAGGGGGTGGGGAATGGCGCAAAATATGAACGAAAATGCACCAATTGCAACAAATTAGGATGAGAGTTAAAACAAATTCGGTATACAGTTAAAGGGGAAGTCTAATCAGCAAAACAAGTGAGTATACCAAGGATATACGCAATTATTGATCCTCAGAAGTCGTAGTACCCAAACAGCTATTGGAAAAAAGAAGGCATACTGAGTATACGTGCGTATAGCCGCGACTACACCACTGGTCCAAACTCAGTCCTGGAGGGCCGGTGTCCTGCAAAGTTTAGTTCCAACCCCAATTAGACACACCTGAACCAGCTAATCAAGCTGTTTCTAGGTATACTAGAAACTTCCAGGCAGCTGTGTTGAAGGAAGTTGGAACTAAACTATGCAGGACACCGACCCTCCAGGACCGAGTTTGGCCACCCCTGTACTAAACTGAAATACTGTAGCAGCCAGAGGCATGAAAGCAGAAGCAGAGAAGTGTAAAGCTTGGCATTCCTCAATGGTCTTGCGAACATGCCGAAAGCAAGCGCTCCGTAACATTCCGCTCAAGCTGGCCAGTAAATCAGTACAGCTCAGATCCACGCCGACTTAATATTTCTATAGTAGGCTAACTCTATTTATTTGTAACTAAAAAAATCTTAAATAACTGTCTAAAATTAAAGCACGTTGATGAAATAAGCTTCTGTTTCAAAGCGGCATTCTTTCTTGTGCTTTTTTAGTACAGTTTTTTAAATAATATTTGAACAGGACTAACGGTGTATTTTATAGCCTATTTATTTAGACAGCTGTGTGTGTTATCTTATACTCAGGGCTTAATTTGTGCCGGAACATGCCGGATCCGGCACCTCTAAAATCTGATCCGCCACCTGATTTTACAGATCCCCCTCCTCAACCGTTCGCTGTTCACTTTTAATTTCTTCCGCAACTCCCCAACCCTCTTCACTTTAGTCTGCGACAACCCCCCCCCTCTTCACTTCCGTCTTTCATCAGTGACACCCCTCGGACATCCAACGCCCCATACCCCCCTTCTCCACTTTCGTGCGCAACACCACTCCATCCTCGGGTTACATGCCGGATCCGTTACCCCATCTATTCCGGGACCTCGCAATTCTCAAATTAAGCAATGCTTATATTATAGTTTAACTTATTTATTAATTAATTATGCATATATTGTATGCTGTATATACAGAATAATAACAATAGAGTTGTCTTTGAGGATCAGATGTCTGTTGAAATAGCCAATCAGAGGTTAGTGGAAGTCAGAGTCAGCTAATTGCGCCTCAAAACACTGAAAACGTGTTGATATGTTTGATAAACAACTGAGCGTTCAAGTAAAATGCTCAGCTTTCATGAGCGTGGCACTTCAAAAAACGTAATTCGCAAGCATATCGAAAATACACGTCCACCAAGTGCATTTACATAGTAGCTCATTATGAATGGCCTCTAATGTTCATTGCGCAAATGTTCGCGTGTTGAAAAAATTAATTCAACCTCCCATTGTGTCAATCGCATTTACACTCGTGAAACTTTCATCTGTGATCGATTGTTTTTTCGCTCAACAACAGATTAATTAATTCATATTAGATTCAGCGCCTTAACACATCTCCTGTCTAGACCAGAACACCCATGACTCTACAAAGCGGCGCAAATAGACTTACTATTTAAACAACGTGCCACAAAACGGGAAAATTAGGGTTGCGTTGGTCTGAAAATAGCAACACATCACGCTATACATGTTTTGCGCCTTATTGCGCTGGGTGTATGATAGGGTCCTCAGTGTGCAAAGTTTCTGTGCATGATTAAGTTTTCAGATATGAGTACCAAAAACGCTTAGGAAATTTTCCCACTTCAGTCACTTGAGCAAGAGTATGGGCTTAGAGAATAGGTCAGGACTTTCACTTTCAAAATAAAGTGGTCTTACCTGATGGTGTTGATGATGGGAAACACGCTGTTACCTGCACCACAGCCCACCTGCAGGAAACACACAGAAATGTACAATAAACCCCAGTCCTAAATCAATTAACACAGGAATTGTGTTGTGGAAATACAGATATTGTGCTTGTTTGTTTGTATTGAGAGCACCTCTAGTATCCTAAAAGCAGCATGATGTCCAGGGTATGTGTCCATATAATCGCTCTTTTCTCCATTCACTGACTCTGAGTCCAGGCCACCATCTTGCTCTTGCTTCCCCATAAACATCTTGCCAGCATCTGGAGGGAGAAGCTCCGGGAATTCAGTGAAGAGCCAATTGCGGTTCCTGAAGAACTTGTTCTGGTGCATCTCATAAAACTGGTCCCAATATTTATGAGCTTCTCTGTCATATTTGGCTGATGGGACAAACAACAAGACATTAGAATTATAAAAGTAAGCTGCCAACCAATTAATGGTTGCTTAAAGGTCCTATCAAATTAAAATAAATTTTTTTAGATGTTAGTATCAGTATTGTTAGGATTTTAAGGATGTCTACAAGCTAATACACACCAAAACAGTGACAAAATTTGCGTTTAGATGATATAAAACCAATATAAATGTGTAAAGCTTTGCCTAAATGGATCATCGGTTTTATTCACGTCACCTCATACTTAAGTTTTCTAACCAATCAAATGCTCTTAAGTATCTGACATGCCCCGCCCCCTTTAAGACACTTCTTATTTGATGCCCTTGAGCTCAATCGCTGTCACTGGCAGAGTGATGACAAAACAAAACGCTATTGGCTGTTTTTTTTTTTAAAGGGGAGGGGCTACACTATGTCCCACCCTCGTTTCATGTCTCGGTTGAGATTACGTCAAACATTGAATGAAAATGATTTCAAACAGATTTGGCTGTTTCAGATTGTACGGGAATAAAATGACATAAGTTTTCTTTGCGACCGTCACAACCTCCCCAACCCCCCACTGTTCGTCCTTACAGATGACTGAGTGTTTTTTTTTTTTGCATTTCGGCGGGTTTTGGATAGTTTTTAGGCTAGAATCAGTCAGCTACATCTGGCAACACTGATTTCAAAGCACTTCAGATGACCCAGTCTGTTGTGATTGGTCCACTGCTTTCAGTACACGTCCTATGGAAGTGCATGAAAAGTACATTTCCTTTAGCAGCACAAAACAAGCAGCATCTTCTCAACATCTAGACAGCACAAACCAGGCCTCAGCTAAACCAAAGTCCTTTTAGACGAGTCATTGTGGGAGGAGCTTCTCTGTCCTCCCCTCTTTCCGTTTCGTTTGAGATTATGTCAAACATCGAATAAAAATGCACACTTCAAAGCACTGAACAGGACTTTTATTTTATTTTTTTATTAGTCGTCGGTTATTTTAGTACAACAACATACAAATACTCGGTCATACAATGGAAGTAAAAAATAGTAAAGGGGGAAATATACAAACAGGTTAACGTGGTAATACAGTCAAGCTAGGAGCTTTTCGGCACTGCCTTTTCTTTTTTTTTACCGTCCATCTCTGACAATTAGCTTGTATGGCACTTATTGTTTGTTATAAATTCTTGCCAGATTTTGATTATGTCCGCGTAACCTCTGATTGGGTCAGCCAATCTCGAAACCAGTCGGCCATCACCGAATGGGCCAAATGCTTAACATTTATTATTATTATTATTATTATTATTATTATTATTATTATCATAATATCACATTTTGCAAGAGATAAAAGCTGCCTGCATGTAAAAACAATACATATTAAGAAAAAAAAAAAAAACCTGACCGGCCCACATTTAAAAAATGGTCCGGCCCTTCTGGCATTTGCCAGAATTGCCAGATGGCCAATCCGCCCCTGGGTATTAAAACTATCATGTTAAAAATGTGTTGAAAAAATCTTGGGGGGGTTGGAGGGAATACAGAGTGGGGTTAATAATTCAAGCGGGCTTATAATTCTGACTTCAACTATACATTTGAATCGTGGCTTTTGAACACTTACACTGCTCTCCGACAGGAATCTTCTCTTCAGAGTTTTCTTCTGCGTTCTGTCGGGCTTTCTCTCTCTCCTCTTCAGTCCACTGCACATGATCCCTGCGGAGTATGAACATTCATTTCATTATTAGCTAATAAAACACTTCTCTTTTAATGCTCTTTATAAAAAATAAGTAGAACCAGACAGTACATTTGTACAAAATTAGCAGATTTAAGTGAATATTTTTTGAGTGTACTAACAAAAAATTAAAAATATTAACACATGAAATTAAAAAAATATATATATCTTTTTCACTTTTATTTAAGGGTTGTGGGAATATAAATTTATATTATCTGTATATAACTGAAACATTGTTTTTAGGGTGTGACAGACCTTAAAATGTCTTGGTTTCCTGAGCCCTGACTCTCTCCAAAGTAATGCAAATTGTCAGTTTCACAATACGGCTGTGTCTACTGGTCAGACGGTTTCTGTCTCCAGAACATCAACATCATCTGTTTTCTGCCTTTGTCTTCGGGTGATACTTTCAGGTAGAAGAAACCCCTTTTGTTGATTAACTCATCTGGCCAGTAGCTAGGCAGGTTTCTAACACCTATATGCAGGTTATCATGCTGACTCCACAACTTAATTTGCATGCCTTGTTTTAGACTGTCCCCACCTACATGAATTACTGTCTGTAAAATGTATAAAAACCTAGTGTTTGCTGTACAGTTGAGAGTTTTCTTTTGATGACGTCACAGCCACGCTGAGTTCTTCTTATTATTGGATTCTGCTTTGAGTTCTCCCTGTTTTTTTGCTCGTCTAAGAATTTCACAACAGCTTGGTGCCATGAGCCAGACTAGAGAAATTTACAACAGTTTTGGTGCCGTGACCCGGATTAGAGAAATACAAAACAGTGTTGGTGCCGTGACCCAGATTAGAGAAATTCACAACAGTTTTGGTGCAGTGACCCGGATTAGAGAAATTCACAAGTCTTGGTGCCGTGACCCAGATAAGAGGAATTCACAACAGTTTTGGTGCCGTGACCCAGATTAGAGAAATTCACAACAGTTTTGGTGCCGTGACCCAGATTAGAGAAATTCACAACAGTTTTGGTGCCATGACTCGGATTAGAGAAATTCACAATGGTTTTGGTGCCGTGACCCGGATTAGAGAAATTCACAACAGTTTTGGTGCCGTGACCCAGATTAGAGAAATTCACAACAGTTTTGGTGCCGTGACCCAGATTAGAGAAATTCACAACAGTTTTGGTGCCATGACTCGGATTAGAGAAATTCACAACAGTTTTGGTGCCGTGACCCGGATTAGAGAAATTCACAACAGTTTTGGTGCCGTGACCCAGATTAGAGAAATTCACAACAGTTTTGGTGCCGTGACCCGGATTAGAGAAATTCACAACAGTTTTGGTGCCGTGACCCGGATTAGAGAAATTCACAACAGTTTTGGTGCCGTGACCCGGATTTGAGAAATTTACAACAGTTTTGGTGCCGTGACCCAGATTAGAGAAATTCACAATAGTTTTGGTGCTGTGACCCAGATTAGAGAAATTCACAACAGTTTTGGTGCCGTGACCCAGATTACAGAAATTCACAACAGGGTTTACAATCTGTCATTTAATACACTAAAAGCCAGAAAATATTACTGCACAAATATTGTTTTATAGTGAATCATATAAACATTCGCATATTATTTGATAATAATACTAAAATTAATATAAAAACTAAATAAAAATATATTTACACACAATTACATACATAAATAAATACATAAGACTTTATAATGGGCTAAAAAATCTGAGAAAATCTAATACTGCGCGATTATATAATGCTTTTACAGGTACACTTTTTTCTAACATTAATGAATTTCCTTTCATTGACTTCCAACCAGCACACCAAAAACTGTTTCTGAAGACAATCACCTGCTGCAACTTTAACAGGAACATGCAGACAACAACAAAAAATGTATTATAATAATGAAGACAAAAACATATACAAAAATATATTAATAATAATAAGTAGGTAGTGCTGTCGCCTCACAGCAAGAAGCTCGCTGGTTCGAGCCTCGGCTGGGTCAGTTGGCGTTTCTGTGTGGAGTTTGCATGTTCTCCCCGCGTTCGTGTGGGTTTCCTCCGGGTGTAATAAAGAATAATAAAGGGACTAAGCCGAAAATAAAATAAATGAATGAATAATAATAATAATAATAAATACATTTTTAAAAACGTCAACAGAGCATAGCATCCCATGTCTAAACTTTCAGTACTTTTAAAGATTACCAGGGGAAGAAAAACATTTGTCATAATAATTTATATTAATATCTCAGATTTTTTGCTTTTCAACAGTTTCACCGAAGATAAAAATAAGCATCTTTACCACATGTTATGCTTAAAGACGTCATCAGGGTTGGACAGGACTCTTCCTCCTAATGGAGCGGGTGGTCTTCCTCCACCGCACTGCCTGCAGGGAATAAAGCTCACAGCGCGGGCAGCCAGCTTAACCAGCCCCCTCATCTCTCCACACTCACCTGAGAACATCAATTCATTATCATGACAGACTGCTAACACTATTAAAACACACCGCATTTGCATTCTTGTGTGAAGAATTGAACTACATAACCCAGCATGCAGCAATACGCGCCTTGAGATGACGTCTACGCGGAAGTTTTCGTAAATACATGTGAGCTGTGTGTGTGTGTGTGTGTGTGTGTGTGCTGAATACACTTTTATTCAAAGCAACTAAACCAGCACTAAAATCAGACAAGTATAAAGCTTTTATGCAGTATTATCTATCATTTTACCACGCTTTAAAACTGCTTCATGTGAAGATCTATGTCGACAAGAAAAACGCTAGCAGTTACTAGCTTACTAGCAAATGATGCATCCTGAAAATATCTATCATTTTAATAAGAGCAACAAGAACAAATATGTTTGTTCATATTTGACTATTTAAGTCATCCGACGCTGACTTTTCTGCAGTATTATTTTTGTTAATGCTAACGGATGTTAAGACTAATATGCCTTTAAACAACGCTATTAATTAGTGTGACGTTAGTCTTTGTATAAAAGGATTTTAGCCAGCACTCACGTATACGCCATTTCTGAAGGTTATTCCCCAGAAACAGTGGTAGTCAAGTGTATTTTTATGAGTTGTGTGAGAAGAATCGTCCGTCCTCTATGTGCGCGCTCCCGTCTCCACGTGCACAGCGCCCCCCTGCGTGCACCCGCACTAGTAAAAACAGCTGTGCTTTACTGGCTTCAAGGTGTAGTGGATTCTGCTCCAATGACTTTGGCAGATTACTGTCATCAAACCTTAAGATCCTGAGAAACATCATCCTTAAAGTAAGTAGACGATAATCATTTATTGGCGGTATGTTGAAGTACCGCGAACAATGTATTTTGAAGTAACCAACACAATATCAATATTGTTCAGTATCGCGATATATCGAACTGTTAAATATCTGTGTGTTATTCACGGTACTTTGAAGTTGAGATTTTTAAGAATATTCACATTGTATTTGCAATGGTGTTCATAACAGCCTCATTAATGGTGTGATAAGCCTCCGATAGTTAACATATAGCCATAACTAAACCCATGATGGAAAGTACAAAAGCATTAGTATTAATCTAAAGTATTAATCTTAGATTGTTAATTTTTTTTTGGTTATTCATAACATGTTAAAATCGTAGTTGTAATCGTTTTGTTAAATGGAGTAAGAGTAAATAATTAATAAATAAAATATAACTAATAAACTGGTTAATGCATAATACAAGTCATAATCTTTTTATTAAATGACGTTAATAACTAATAAATAAAAATGAATAAACTGTTTAATGCATAATAACGTGTTAAAATCATAGTTGTAATCTGATTATAAGTCATAATCTTTTTATTAAATTGAGTTAATAACTAATTAATAACAAAAACGTAATAAATTGGTTAATGCATGGTAGCGTTTTCAAATCGTTGTTGTAATCTGATTACAAGTTGTGATTATTTATTAAACTGAGTTAATAACTAATAAATAAGAACTAATGAAGTGTTTAATGTATAATAATGCGTTAAAATCGTAGTTGCAATCTGATTAAAAGCCGTACTCAATTATTAAATGGAGTAAATAACAAGTAATTAAAATCTAAAAGCTAATAAATTGCTTAATGCGTAATATCGCATTAAATTCGTTATTGTTATCTTATTACAAGTTGCAACCATTTATTAAACAGAGTAATCTGATAAATAAAAATGAATAAATTGATTAATATATAAAAACGTGTTAAAATCGTAGTTGTGATTTGATTACAATCCTAATCGTTTTATTAAACGGAGTTAATAACTAATAAATATAAACGGATAATTGGTTAATACATAATAATCCGTTAAAATCGTAGTTGTAATCTGGTTACAGGTCATAATAATTTAATTAAATTGAGTTAATAACTAATAAATAAAAATTTATAAATTGTTTAATATATAATGACGCATTAAAATCATAATTGTAATCTGATTACAAGTCATAATAATTTATTTAATAGAGTAAATAACTAACAATAAAAACGAATAAATTAGTTAATATTTAATAAAGCGTTAAAATCGTAGTTGTAATCTGATTACAAGTCGTAATCCTAATATTAATTGTTAATAACTAATAAATAAAGTGCAAAAACTAATAAATCTGTTAATGCATAATAACATGTTAAAAATGTAGTTGTAATCTGATTACAAGTTGTAATAATTTTATACGAGATAATAACTAATAAAAAACAAATAAATTGGTTAATGCATGATAACGTGATAAAATCATAGTTGTAATCTGATTAAAAGTCTTAATTTATTAAAATGTGTAAATAACTAATAAATTAAAACGAATAAATTGGTTTATACATGATAACACATTGAAATCGATGTTGTAATCTGATTACAAGTTGTGATTATTTATTAAACTGCATTAATAACTATAAAATAAAAACTAATAAATTGGTTAATATATATTAATGCCTTAAAATCGTAGTTGTAACCTGTTTACAAGTCTTAATTGTATTATTAAAAGGAGTAAATAACTAATAAATAAAAACTAATACTTTTTTTGTGTTTAATAATGTGTTAAAAACCGTCGTTGTAATCTGATTAAATGGAGTAAATAACGAATAAATAAAATCTAAAAACTAATAAATTGGTTAATGCATTAAATTTGTAATTGTAATCTGATTACAAGTCGCAAGCAACCTTTTATTAAACAGAGTAAATAATAAATAAAAATGAATAAATTGGTTAATATATAAAAGCGCATTAAAATCGTTGTTGTAATCTGATTACAATCCTAATCGTTTTATTAAACGGTGTTAATAATAAATATAAACAAATAAATTGGTTAATGCATAATAATGTGTTAAAATCATAGTTGTAATCATTTTAATTAATGGAGTTAATAAGTAAAACTAAAAACTGATAAATTATTCAAAACACATTAAAATTATAGTCATAATAATTTTATTAAATTAAGTCAATAACTAATAAATAAAAACTATGAATGAATAAATTGGTTAATTCAAAATAACACGTTAAAATCGTGGTTGTAATCTGATTACAAGTTATAATCATTTTATTAAGAGAAGGTAATTACTAATAAATAAAAACAAATAAATGTAGTTGTATTTTTACCAAATATTATCAAAATAACTGTCTACATGTCTTTTTTTCTTGCTGTTGATTTTTAATTAACGACTATTTTTTGTGATTATACCTGTTAAAGGAATCTTTTTTTGCAGCGTAGGTCAATATTATGATAATACTGTAGTTTAAGCAATTAATCGCAGCAAGAACAGTTTCTATCTCCGTAAACATCAAAGTAAATATGTCTGTTTAACACAAATTTTATTATTCGCTTGATATTAATTAATGCCATGACTTTTATAGGATGATACAGAATTCGTCAAAGTTTGGAGCAAGACTTCCAAGTCCCTCATCTCTTATGAAAGTGGCCGGATATACTTTGATAATTACAGGTGTTGTTACAGCAGGTAAACTGTCATTTGATGTAATTTTTTTGACACTTAAAGGTCTCATGAAGTGCTTTAAAATGTGCTTTTTTTATTCCATGTTTGACGTAATCTCAACTAAAACATGGAGGGTTGGACATAGAGTAGCTCCTCCCCTTTAAGAAAAAAAAGACAGCCAATACAGTTTTGTTTTAGCACAGCTCTGCCAGGGAGAGTGGTTGAGATCAAGTGCATCAAATGAAAAGCTAATGAGAAGAAGGGGGCGGGGCATGTCAGATACTAGAGAGCATTTGATTGGTCAAGATTTGAGGCATGAGCTGACGGGAAAAAAAGATGTTATTCCATTTCTGCGAAACTGACAAACTACAAGCTTTACATGTTTATATCTGTTTTATAGTTTTTAAACGCAAATTTTGTCTATGTTTTAGAGCAGTGTTTCCCAACCCTGTTCCTGAAGGCACACCAACAGTCCACATTTTCAACCTCTCCCTAATCAAACACACCTGAATCATCTTATCATAACATCAGAAGAGACTCCAAAACCTGAAGTTAATGGGTCAGAAAAGGGAGACATCCAAAATATGTACTGTCGGTGTGCCTCCAGGAACAGGGTTGGGAAACACTGTTTTAGAGCACACTAGCTTATAGATATCCTTAAAGCTAACATCTAAAGCACTTTATTTTAATTTCACAGGACTTTTAAGGAAATTAAATGTTGTTTAATTCTTGTTTGACGTCTGCTAAAAGTGGTTTGAATGTTTATTACAAATCACAGCCTTTTGCCAGAGCCAGAACTGCTGTATGAACTCCCCAAAACTCCCAAAACAGAGAAGATTGAAGACGCGTTATTGTGCCAGTGTCCTCTGGTGAGTTTCATCATCTTCATGTCATCTCTATTGACGTATGATTTGTTAGAATAGCACAATATTTGGCAGATATACAACCGATTAAAAATCTGGAATTTGAGGGTTCAAAAAAGACAAATTACTGAGTAAATGGGCACCGAAACTCTGTTCTTTATTGGTATAGGTGCTAAATTATAAAAAAAACTGTATCGAGTATCAATATGCTCTGTTGTTAATGGTTCTGCTATCGGTACTGGAGAATCACTGCTGAATAAACATTACTTACAGTTGCATAATTTAACTGACCATCCCTCTAATTTGCCATATTTGATATTTGTCTGCACAGTGTTATCAAGTATAAAAGCCTTCACAGTTCTCGGCTGTGTGCGTATAGGACCTCATAGGCACACACATAGGTTGTGACACAGACTCGCACATACACAGCTCGTAAGCTTGCGGAGTAAACCAAACGTGTGCATTTTCCCAGTGGACATCGACAATGCCTGTTGCAACAAACGAAACAGGTTGTTTTCTTGTATAAGCGGAAACGCAAGCAATCTAAGTGAATTAAAAATGTAATAATAAAACAAAGTGTTGTTAATTCTGTTCAATTTGTTTTTGTTTTTTGATAAAAAAATTAAAATACACTACAAAAAGTACCGATAAGAGAACCGTTAAAGTACCGAATCGATAAGTGGTATCGATAAAAGTAGCAATACTGTTAAAACCTTAACGATACCCATCCCTAGTTTTATTATATTTGCAGTAAGAAAGGCAAAAATAGGATCATTTTGAGGCAAACAGTTGAAGTCAAAATTGTTAGTCCTCCTGTGAAATTGTAACTCTTAAAAATTATTTGTATAAATTTACTTTTCATTTGACATGATAAACACAAATAAAAGGTTAAAAATGAACACATTTTAAAAATGGTTAAAAGTACACACAAACAAGTCCAAATCAATAGTCATGGCTCCTGATGACACACTGAGGTTTCGTAATTAAATGCAACAGAACTATAATTAGATTAGATTAGATTAGATTCAATTTATTGTCATCACACATGTACAAGTACAAGGCAACGAAATGCAGGTAAATGGAACCCCCCGACCGTGCACAGACATCACAACTCCAGGGAAGACAGGTCACGGGAGGTGGAACAGGAAATAAGATACATTCAGGAGAGAGAGGCAAAACTCCCTCTCACCTTGCTCTTAAGTTAGAGCAATGTGAGATCAGGGAGAAAGAAAAAGCCCCAGCAATCTAGCACAAAAACACACTGACAAGACATAACATTGCCACAGGGGATGGGAACAGGGGGTGTGGATATAGTCCGGTAAGGGCGGGCAGCCATCAGGTCCTGCAGCCATGGAGGCGCTGGTCACAGACCCGCCTACCCCCTCCAGTGGGTGAAAGCATACGAAGGCGTTGGATTGGGGCTAGGGAGTGTCGTGCTGTGTATCTGTGTGTGTGTGTGTGGTTGTGTGTGTGTGTGTGTGTGTGCAAGCCTGTAGAGTCTAACACAGGCATGGGCAAACTCGATCCTCGAGGGCCGGTGTCCCTGCAGATTTTTGCTCCAACCCTAATCAAACACACCTGAACACCCTAATTAGTGTCTTCAAGATCACTAGAAAGCTACAAGCAGGTGTGTTTGATTAGGGTTGGTGCAAAACTATGCAGGGACACCGGCCCTCCAGGATCGAGTTTGCCCATCCCTGGTCTAACAGGTTTCCTAGAACGGAACAGAACGGAATACATTCGCACATGGAGCTACAGCTATTGATTTGGGTTTGTTTGTATGTGTTTATTTAACCAATGACTGTAGGGGAATTATCAACCTATGTCACACATGACGTCACACGTGTTCAAATGTGCATACTGGTTGGAAAAAAAAGACCGGTTGCAAAAGCACACATGTCGTGTTGTGAGGTAGGATGCCAAAATCGAAAGTCTAAAAGTAGAAAATTTTAATTTTACCGTACACCACACTGCTTTTAATGCCAACCGCAGACGTCTTTAGCTAACAGCCATCAGAAGAGCTGAATGGAGTGAGGACCTAATTAAAAATGCTAGACTCTGCAGTTCTCATTTTATATCAGGTAAGATTACGCTATGCTGGATCATACACATTACTCGTTTTTGATTGCAGCAATGATTTCAGCAAAAACAGTTCAATATGGTGAATTAAACTGCGGACACTGAATGCTTAGAATGAAATGTAAAGATGTAAGTTCACATACCCTGCCGTACAGGTGCCGTTCACTGTCAGAATGCAGTTGTTTTACTTGTTGATGATTACCCAGGCCTTGCACAGCTCCGTCTTTTTTCCTTGTCTTTGGCTAGGCAGAATCTCGTTTTTGATTTAGAAGCTCTACATAGTGTTGAATCTGGTAATCATGGAGCATTATTTCTTGCACATGATCACACAGAACAACATTGTAGGCATCCAAAGACTTGTAGGCCTTTAACTTCTCTCTTGTGAAATCACTTGGAGTTTCAATGAGATGCTTGGCAATTTCGTCTTATCCAATATCCATTGGGAGAGGGCTATAACAAATGGAAAGTCAGACAAACGCCGCTTACTTTACGTTAATTTTTGCAGAGTAACTGTGCTTATCACTGGGTGACGAGCTGTTATAATACGCTGAAAGCATTATGTGAATAATATGTAATCAATATAACATACAACAACAAACTCTGCACAGCATCGAATGTCATTTCCTCGATGTAAATGCTAGCGCTCCTGGTTTTTTTCTGCAACCTCAATGCGCATGCATCCTGAATGTTTAGAAACCAGTAATTCGTCTATGAGACAAGGGAAATAATTCTAAAAATGGCATAAAGAAAAAATTATTAAATATAGCACAGGTGTATCGAACAGGAACAAGGCTTAGGGGTTTCAGAAAGGAAACACCTTTACTCAAGAACAGAAACTCAGCTTGCAGAAATATATATCCTGTCTGGCTATGTCTAATGAGCTGCAGCTTAAAGGAGAACACTACAACATGTATAAAGAAATGAGCGATATGAACTTTTTTCAGAATAAATATACATTTTCCAACATTGCGTGATGAAAAGTCGAGGTGTGCTACTAACAGGCACTTAAAGATACCTTTATATTTAATCATTTATTTATTGCAAACTATTATGATTTGAATATCGCAATATTTTAATAATAATTAAGATAAATTCAGTGTATTGTGCAGCCCCATTAAACATAAAAAAATGAAGATTATATATTATTTTATATATATAAGGTTCACTTCACAAGTAGTTTTAATTAGCCAGGTACAGTTGAAGTCAGAATGAATAGCCCCCCTTTTAATTTTACATTCTTTTTTAATATTTCCCAAATGATGTTTAACAGATTCAGGAAATTTTTACAGTATGTCTGATAATATTTTTTCTGCTGGAGAAAGTCTTATTTGTTTTATTTCGGCTAGAATGAAAGCAGCTTTTAATTTTTTCAAAACTATTTTAGGGACAATATTATTACCCCCTCTTAAGCTATATCCTTTTTTGGATAGTTTACAAAACAAACCATCGTTATACAATAACTTGCCTAATTACCCTAACCTGCCTAATTATCCTAGTTAAGTCTTTAAATGTCACTTTAAGCTGTATAGAAGTGTCTTGAAAAATACCTAGTCAAATATTATTTACTGTCATCATGACAAAGAGAAAATAAATCAGTTATTAGAGATGAGTTATTAAAACTATTATGAGTTCGAGTTGCTGCCATGTGATTGCCTGATTAGAAATTTGCGTTAACAAGCAGTTGGACAGGTGTACCTAATAAAGTGGCCGGTGAGTGTATAATGGATACACACACAATCAAATAAACACAATTAGAGGTCTGACAAGTACATACACAAATAATAAGAAAAAAGACTAACATGATTATCTTCACACCGTTAAACAGAAATTGGGGGAAAAAATAAACAGGGGGGCTAATAATTCAGGGGGGCTAATAATTCTGACTTCAACTGTAACAACAATTTTGAAGTGGGCATGATAACAGTAATGTATATTTTCATTTTAACGGTATATTGCACTATCAATTGTTGGCACATGTCTAATGAATGGAGCTTTTAACTTTGTATGTAATTGGTGGTTTTGCAGGAAAATGTGCTGCCTAATGCTTCAGAGCAGAAATCATGTCTGTTGACTCTGACGGCTCATAACTGGTTATATCGGCTGTCAGCGGACACGGGAGAAACACTGCAGCGGGTCTACCTCTCCTCTCGTTTCAAGTTCAGGTGATCTGCATCTTCACTGTAGAGCTGAAGGAAAAATTAGGTAGTGCTAATACTTTTGGTAACCATAACAAAGTTATGTAAGTGAACATAAATGGCAGGCTCTTTGGAAGTGAGTGACTTAACTATAGACTGTAAAAGATATGGACGTAGTATCCGTGACGTCACCCATAGGTTTCTGAAGAGCGCAAATGAAGCTACATGTAGGCGTGGCCAACCGTCACCATTTTGTTCGCGTGTCATCGCACCAACCGGGGGTACAAAACAAGGGCAAAGAGGCGGAGCGTGAGCGGACGTGACGCCTGATAGCATTTTGCTTTAGCATCAGGCTTTTCTTTGGGTGAAAGGCTTAATACTTCATTACCTGCGACTCGTGTTCTGACCACATGCGCTTTGTGTATTATATCAATAAAGTGTTTAGTCTTTTAAAAACACTGTTGTAACACATTGAGCCCCTAAACATGGTTCTTATGATGTTTTTCAACAGGAGGAAAACGCGAAATACTTCTAAACGCTTCAGATATTGTGTTAGTAAATGCAAGATTATTTATAAAACCCAGGCATAACACTGTTTGACAACGATTCAGACTACTATTCTAGAGCCTACAGCTAATCAAATTGTGAAATTCTGGAGTGCTTTACAAGTGTAAAGAAAATTATAAATGATAAATGCTCTTAAATAAAACAAATACATTTATAGAGATGGAAATTGAGGCCACTTGAATGGTTTGTACCACTCCGGGTGCTCCGGTTTCCCCCACAGTCCAAAGACATGCGGTACAGGTAAATTGGGTAAGCTAAATTCTCCGTAGTGTATGTGTGTGAATGAGTGTGTATGGATGTTTCCCAGAGATGGGTTGCAGCTGGAAGGGCATCCGCTGTGTAAAATATGGGCTGGATAAGTTGGCGGTTCATTCCGCTGTGGCGACCCTAGATTAATAAAAGGACTAAGCCAAAAAGAAAATGAATGAATGGAGCCAGCCTCCAAAGGCGAGTCGATGAATTGCAGTTTCAGTTACTTCCGTATTGGCTTCACGAGGGAGTGCGGGATGTTGCCACTAGGTCTAAATATATGTTTTCTGCAAAATGCTGAATACGTTGCTCCAGGTACATTTTGTGCATGTTTCAAATGACATATCCACTAGAGGGCGATGTCTACATTTTTGCAAAATGCATCAGACGTCGCTTCACGTACGTTTCGTGCATGTTTTAAATGACATATCCACTGGAGGACATTAGCTATGTTTCCATCCACCTATTTTTATGCGCATTTTGCACATGTGGATAAAAAACAGTTGATGGGAACGCCATGATGCGCATAAATTTTGAAAATGCAGATAAATAATGTATGCGCATAACTGAGTAGGATAAACTTTTTATTCGATAAGAAAAGATGCGCATAAACTACGATGGAAACACTTTTACCGCACAAATTTCAGTATGCGCATTAAAAAAGGTCATGTGATTTTGTTATAAGAGATCATGTGATGATGAAAATGTGTGTAAATGTACAAACCACCAGGCTGAGCTCATTATAAAACATCTGAAATGTCGTTTTGGTCATTCTGAAACGCCTTACTGTTTAAGTAGTAGTGTTATTATATTATTAATGACCTCCAGAATCATGAGCGTCTGTGCTCCGCATCTGACACTTTCAAACACCAGTTACTTCCGTATTGGCTTCACGAGGGAGAGCGGGATGTTGCCACTTGGACTAAAAATACGTTTTCTGCAAAATGCTGAATACGTTGCTCCAGGTACATTTTGTGCATGTTTCAAATGACATATCCACTAGAGGGCGCTGTCTACATTTTTGCAAAATGCGTGTCAGGATTGCTTTCTGAAGCGCAAGTCATTTATTAGATGAAGAAAAGATTGACGCAGCTTCGCCTACCGCAGTAAATTCAATTTTTACTGTTGATATTTGGCGCCAGTTAATCAGGAAGCGACGATTTTGTTCGCTTTGACTCGTTGGATGTAGACGCTGCTTTATTCGCACGTCTTTAATGCGATAATCCAGTTCCTTTGCATTTTTGGATGGAAGCATAGCTACTGTCTACATTTTTTACATCTGAAATGCGTCCAAACAATCAGTTTATTTTGTGTTGTACAAAGAACTGCATGAAATGAATAATTTATTTGTCCTGTAAATATATTTAACGTGAAAAGGAACAGAAGTTATCCTCATACTGTCCCGTAGCGTTCATTTTACAGAAATACCAAAATAAAATTTGCTCACAATTTACTCACCCTCAAGTGGTAGCAAATTTCCATATATTTGGAAACACAGGAGAAGATGTTTAGCAGAATGTTGGTACATTGCCATCCATAATTGGGAAACAGGAATTCAATGATGTATGGTTACCAGCATTCTTCAAAATGTATTGTTTTTATCAGAAAAAAACTAACTTAAACAGGTTTGGAGGAAGCGGAGGGGGAGTAAATGACGACAGTTTTTATTTTCATTTAATTTTAGGGTGTAATTTCCCTTTAAGAGAGGAAAATGTCAATGCTCATGAGGTTTTTGTGTGAACTGTCCATTTTGTGGATTTTACAGTAATGTAGGCTGAAGCACGTATTTCCAGTGAGCCCTAGTTGTGAATGTTTTTGTTGTACTAATATGAGTTTTTCTGACAGATCGTTAGGGTGGGACTCTTCACAGGAAACATTTTACGTCAGATCCATTCAATGCAAACAGACGGCTCTAGAACGACAGGTCAGGCTTTACTCGGATACGCTTGTATCTGCGCTGTTACTGTTTCTCTCTCTCTCAGTTCAGTTCAAAAGATCTTTACTGACATGACTAAGCATTTTCAAAGCATTTCACATTGCACAAACAACGAATAAAGGGATTACACACTCACCAGCCACTTTATTAGGTACACCTTACTAGTACCAGATTGGACCCCCTTTTGCCTTCAGAACTGCCTTAATCCTTCGTGTTATAGATTCAACAAGGTACTTGGAAATATTCCTCAGAGATTTTGCCCCATATTGACATGACAGCATCACGCAGTTGCTGTAGATTTGTCGGCTGCACATCCATGATGCGAATCTCCCGTTCTGCCACATCCCAAAGGTGCTCTATTGGATTGTAATCTGGTGACTGTGGAGGCCATTTGAGTACATTGAACTCATTGTCATGTTCAAGAAACCAGTCTGAGATGATTTGCGCTTTATGACATGGTGTGTTATCCTGCTGGAAGTAGCCATCAGAAGATGGGTACACTGTGGTCAGCACAAAGGGATGGACATGGTCAGCAACAATACTCAGGTAGCGATGCTCAATTGGTACTACACGATGCTCAATTGTTACTAATGGGTCCAAAGTATGACAAGAAAATATCCCCCACACCACCACCAGCCTGAACCATTGATACAAGGCAGGATGGATCCATACTTCCATGATGTTGAGTTTTGGTGAGTCTGTGTGAATTGTAGCCTCAGTTTCCTGTTCTTAGCTGACAGGAGTGGCACCCGGTGTGGTCTTCTGCTGCTGTAGCCCATCTGCCTCAAGGTTGGACGTGTTGTGTGTTCAGAGATGCTCTTCTGCAGACCTCTGTTGTAACGAGTGCTTATTGAGTTACTGTTGCATTTCTATCAGCTGGAACCAGTCTGGCCATTCTCCTCTGACCTCTGGCATCAACAAGGCATTTGTGCCCACAGAACTGCCGCTCACTGGATATTTCCTCTTTTTCAGACCATTCTCTGTAAACACTTGAGATGGTTGTGCGTGAAAATCCCAGTAGATCAGCAGTTTCTGAAATACTCAGACCAGCCCGTCTGGCACCAACAATCATGCCACGTTCAAAGTCACTTAAATCCCCTTTCTTCTCCATTCTGATGCTCAGTTTGAACTGCAGAAGATTATCTTGACCATGTCTAAATGCATCGAGTTGCTGCCATGTGATTGCCTGATTAGAAATTTGCGTTAACAAGCAGTTGGACAGGTGTACCTAATAAAGTGGCCGGTGAGTGTATAATGCACACACACACAATCAAATAAACACAATTAGAGGTCTGATAAGTACATACAAAAATAATAAGAAAAAAGACTAACATGATTATTAAAGAGGGAAGGAAATAATACAACACACAACAGTACATTCATTCTCTCTCTCTCTCTCTCTCTCTCAGGCTGGTGTTGATAATAACATCCTCATGCACGTGGCTGTATTTCAAGTCTTTCCACTGCAGCTTGTTGGAATGCTGGAGATAAATAAAAAGGTAACATCTTCTGCATTGGTGTTTTCTATCATTTATTGTTTATCATCTTTTATATTTATTTAGACATGCTTGAATTATGTTACTTTTTTGTCAAATGAAAGGATTTTAAAACTAATATTTGCAGATTATTTACAGTGAATGTTTATTTTTTCAGTGGTCTTCTTTTATACTTGAATTAGTTGAAACTGCTGATCTTGAACAGAGTGATGAGAGGTTGTGTTGTGGTGTGTTGTGTGCAGGTGTTTGGTAAGACTGCAGTGGATGTGCTGCTGTCACAGGGAGTGTTAGCTGTATCACACAGCTCAAAACTCGTCCGGCTTTACAGTTTTGAGTACATTGTTAACAAGGTAATGGAATATTATAGATTATATGAATGTGTGGTCACACTTGAGGATAATGGCCAATTATCATTATTAACTAGTGGCTTATTACCTGGCTGGTTATTTGTACTTATAAAGTTTATATTCTACATGATCCGATTCTACATTCTACAAACTAAGTTCTTTCTAGTTCTTCGTTTGAGGTCAAAAAGATGTCCGAAAAGTGATTTGTTAATAGTCTGAATTGTATTTTAAAGAAAGTATGACTGAATATTTGTCAGACTGTATAATCGTTGAAAATGATCGTAATTCTACTTCAGTTTAGAACCGAGGAGCTGATTCTGGGACAGCAGTGTGAGCTGAATGATGCAAAGGGAATCGTGGGAGAAGCTCCTTACGGTGTTCCGGTCAACATTTACATTCATGGTGGGTGACGGACATTTTTATACATCAAAATGGCATTGTGTATAAAGAAAACATCTCTTGTGTGGGATTACTTTTAATTGAATGACTCTTGATAAAACTTATACTAACCAATCTGATTACACTCCTACAATTCTGACATGGCTGTGAAATTATATGATGAGTTTGTCTAAGTTAAAGCACAGTATAATCAATGTTAATGTGAATTAATAACTATGAATTAGTTGTCAGAATTTAGTTAGTGAGTTAAAGGGATAGTTCACCCAAAAATGGAAATTCTGCCAACATTTATTCCCCCTCATGTGGTTTTAAACCAGGGGTGCCCAAACTAGAGCCTGCATTTGAGCCTGAGCCTGTCGGGGCCCGACTTTATGCCTCTAGGGCCAGGCTTTGGGCCAATTTTCACATCATAGCTAGCACAGATATCAGGCTTCAGGCCTGCTTTAGGAAAAACTTTTACATTTTTTAATGAGATCTAATGCGTGTGGTCCAGAACAGCCAGTGATGTCTTGTGTATAGAGATTTCCAGCCACGTGCAATGGAGAACATGAAGAGAAAACTGGCAATGGGGAACTTAAAACTGTGAAAAACGCCAGAGGAAAGGCAAACTTCTGGTCAACTTTTCTAATAGTGACAACCTTAAATGATCCACAATGCACTACTGAAAGTAAAGTTGAGTAAACTCAATGTGGACCGCTTGGATATCGATATCTCTTTAACTAAACCTTAAATTAAAAACAAAATTATTATGATAAAAAAATAAATAAACACAGGGCGAAGCAGTGGCGCAGTAGGTAGTGCTGTCGCCTCACAGCAAGAAAGTAGCTGGTTCGAGCCTCGGCTGGGTCAGTTGGCGTTACTGTGTGGAGTTTGCATGTTCTCCCTGCATTCGTGTGGGTTCTCTTCGGGTGCTCCGGTTTCCCCCTACTGTCCAAAGACATGCGGGACAGGTGAATTGGGTAAGCTAAATTGTCCGTAGTGTATATGTGTGAATGAGTGTGTGTGTGGATGTTTCCCAGAGATGGGTTGCGGATTTAAGGGCATCCGCTGCGTAAAAACGTGCTGGATAAGTTGGCGGTTCATTCCGCTGTGGCGACCCCGGATTAATAAAGGGACTAAGCCGACAAGAAAATGAATGAATGAAAAAACTAAACAAAATAAACATCAGTTTTCTATTAAATACAACTCTTGTCTATTTTATTGGCTGTAACAGTATAAGCTGTTTGGTCGGAAAAAAAAAATACGGGCTTCGGGTCAGACTCAGGCCAAAAACTTTGATCTGTTGAACAAGGGCCGGGCTACAACCTGTGCGTCTTGGGCCAGGGCCGGGCTAGGGCTTAGATTTAAGGCCCATGCAGGGCTCTAGCCCAAACTCGTCCTGGAGGGCCGATGTCCTGCAGGTTTTAGGTCCAATTTGCCTCAAAACAGCTGCAAGGATGTTGCTATAAAGCTTAGTAAGAGCTTGATTAGCTAGCCCAGGTGTGTCTTGTTGGGGTTGGAACTAAACTTTGCAGGACATTGGCCCTCCAGGACTGAGTTTGGGCACCCCTGTGAACACACTTCCTTTTCAGACCAGTACACCAATGAGTCCACAAAGTGCAAATGTATTAACTATTTAAACAACGTGGCGCAAAACATGAAAATCAGGGTTGCACTGGTCTGAAAATAGCAAGAAATCACAGAATACCTGTCTTGCGCCTTAATGCTACGGGTGTATGATACGATATGATACAGTAGTCCGATTATAGTTCGTTCGCATTTGATGAGAGGAAAGGACCACACTACACTCGCACATGTGAATTATCATATTGTTGTTGTTAATTTTATTTTATATGCTGTTGTTCATCTGAGGTTTAATATCTGCCAAAGATCAGATATTTTTTTATTGTCCAGATATGGAATAATTGGATTGTCATAGGGTGTGCAGACTTTTTCACATGACTGCATGTGAAGATTTTGCAGAGTGCTTTTGGATTTCTTTCTTAGTAGGTGGTGTGAAAAATTACAAATGTTGTTGTCACTGCTTCTCTTCGCAGAGTGTCCTCCAGTCTTGTTTGAGATGTCATACTTTGAGAATGGGGTTCAGATCGGAGGGCATCCTTGGCACTACATCTACACCCCCAATCATAAGAGACACAGAGGAACCCACCATGTCTGCTCCATCACAGATGGAGCTCTGGTGACTCCTTTTTTTTTTCAAATATATTTTTATTGAACGTTTTTAGTGCAAAAACATGTCAGAAAATTATATTGAATAATAAGATAATATCCATCATTCATATAGTTTGAATCCTGACCCTCACATAAAAAATTACAATAAAAATAATTAAATCAAAGCGGTTCATTTAAATAATAAACTAAGCCGAAAGCAAATTAATTAATTAATTTCATTAAATAAACAAACAAATAAAAAAATAAGGACATAAAATAAGGACAAGCTTTTAGTCTTAGAAGTTTCCAGATAATCAAAAAAAGGGTCCCAGATCCGATTAAAATAGGGAAGGTTTGTTCTTAGTAGCTCTGGTAAAAGTAGTGTGGTGACATTTCATATACATTGGCAATTCAAAGTGCTTTAGATAAACAAGTTTAAGAAAATAAAACAAACAATAAGTAAAACATACAAACAGATTAAAATGTGTTAAAACAGCTTATACAATGAATGAACAAAAAAAGAAAGGCATAATAGTGCAATCTGTGGGACGTGGCACAGTGCTCATTCAATAAAGGCACAGCTAAACAGATGTGCTTTCAGTCTGGATTTGAATGTGCCTAATGTTGGAGCACATCTGTAAACTAAAGTATTGGGCAATATTGAGGATATCGAATAAGATCCTACTTTATAAGTACAGTACTATTCAACAGTTAATTTCTTAAAAATAGGCAGGCAAGTAGTTATTAGTGTGAATTGTAACTTTAACCAAAGTGTTACCAAGTATTCCATATTCACTAATTATAACAACAATTTCATACACGCGTGTTGTGAATCAGGTAGATCTTTTTTGTATACAAAATAATACACACAACTATCAATGAATAAACCCATTGTGAAAAGCACTATATGAATATATTTGAATTAAGTGTAAACATCTTATCTGTTTGTTCCAATGATCTGTACATCAGGCAAAAAACGGCGTCCAGGACATGAAATGTGACTCTCTTGAAGCGGACTGGATCTTTTTTCACCCAGATGACTCCGGTCGAATCATTCATGCCGGGCCCAGCTCAATAAAGTGAGCATAAATGTTCATATTTTATTAGAAACATGTCACTGCACAAGGATAAACAAGTAAATGTGGAGACCTTACACTGTAACCTGAGTAAAATTGTAGAGTAGTCTGAGCGAAGTACTAGGGAAATCTGTCAAGTAGTCTGAGCAGAGTCCTAGAGTTGTCTGAGTAAAGTTCTAAAGAAGCCTGTGAAGTAGTCTAAGCGAAGTTCAAGAGTACTCTGAGCGAAGTCCTAGAGAACGGTCTCACGGTGGTTTGAGCAAAGTCCTAAAGAAGTCAGAGCGAAGTTCTAGATAAGTCTGTTGAGTAGTCTGAGGGCATTCTAGAGAAATCTGTTGTAGTCTGAGCAAAGTTCTGGAGAAGTCGGAGCGAAGTTCTAGAGAAATCTGTTGAGTAGTCTGAGGGACGTTCTAGAGAAATCTGTTGAGTAGTCTGAGCAAAGTTCTAGAGAAGCCTGTCGAGTAGTCAGAGTGAAGTTCTAGAGAAATCTGTCGAGTAGTTAATGCAAAGTTCTAGGGAACCTGTCTAGTAGTCAGAGTGACGTTCTAGAGTAGTCTGTTGAGTTGCCTGAGCGAAGTTCTAGAGAAGTCTGTCGAGTTGCCTTAGCAGAGTTCTAGAGTAGTCTGTCGAGTTGCCTGAGCGAAGTTCTAGAGAAGTCTGTCGAGTTGCCTTAGCAGAGTTCTAGAGTAGTCTGTCGAGTTGCCTGAGCGGAGTTCTAGAGAAGTCTGTCAAGTTGCCTAAGCGGAGTTCAAGAGAAGTCTGTCGAGTTGCCTGAGCGGAGTTCTAGAGTAGTCTGTCGAGTTGCCTGAGCGGAGTTCTAGAGTAGTCTGTCGAGTTGCCTGAGCGGAGTTCTAGAGAAGTTTGTCGAGTTGCCTAAGCGGAGTTCTAGAGAAGTCTGTCGAGTTGCCTGAGCGGAGTTCTAGAGTAGTCTGTCGAGTTGCCTGAGTGGAGTTCTAGAGAAGTTTGTCGAGTTGCCTGAGCAGAGTTCTAGAGAAGTCTGTCGAGTTGCCTGAGCGGAGTTCTAAAGTAGTCTGTCGAGTAGTCTGAGCGAAGTCCTAGAGTAGCCTGAGTGGAGTTCTAGAGTATTCTGTTGAGTTGCCTGAGCAGAGTTCTAGAGTAGTCTGTCAAGTTGCCTGAGCGGAGTTCTAGAAAAGTCTGTCGAGTTGCCTGAGTGGATTTCTAAAGTAGTCTGTCGAGTAGTCTGAGCGAAGTGCTAGAGTAGTCTGATCGAAGTTCTAGAGAAGTGTGTCGAGTAGTCTGAGCGTAGTCCTAGAGAAGTCAGACGAAGTCTTAAAGAAGTCTGCAGAGAAGTCAGAGCAAAGTTATAGAGAATACCTCAAAAATGTTAAACACAATGTATATAATCTTTTCAGTTATAAACTTTTACATTGCAACCTACAATTTATGCATTTGTAATTCCACACTTCCTTACAATATTTACCTTTCTAGTCATCTTAACTTGCAACAGTGAAACTGACTAAAAATGGTGTTAAAATTCGTAGAACTTTAAAAAATGTAGTTGAAGTCAGATTTTATGAAGTAAAAAAAAATGTTGTCATGACATTGTTTTTTTTTTACAGTGTAACAATGGTACTATTCTTTTGGGTTAAACTGTTTGGGTTTTTTCCCCTGCAGTTGATTTTTTTTTCCTCTTTTACAGCATTCTGAAGATCATGGCGGAAACAGGATGTGACTGGAAGTATGAGATCATCACAGATTTCTCCATCACTGCTGCTCGTGACAGTAATGTAATTGTTGTCTGTAATTCAGTACATTTTTGTTCATTCATTCATTAATTCAATCATCCATCCGTGTATTTATTTATTTATTTATTCTGTTTGTATTAATGCCATATCAGCAGCATTGACTATATTCATGGCAATATTGGTAATAAATATTCAAGACATAATATAACGAGCGTAATATAACGACAAGATATAACGAGCATTATACAAAAAACAAAACAAAATCAAACAAAAAAAGGACTTTCCAACACATTAAGATTGCAAGATCTTAAACTACTAGGAGGGTCACAGGGATACAGAAGATCTGTTTTTGGAGCCAGATTGTGTAGGCATTTAAATACAAACAAAATCATTTTAGTTTTGACCCTGAAATGGACTGGCAGCCAATGAAAGGAATGTATGTGGGGGTGATGTGGTCACATTTGCGACCATTTAAAGGAATTTGGCTGCAGTGTCCTGGACCATGGCAACATGTTGGCTCAGTGGCTAATATTGTCGTCTCACAGCAAGAAGGTCACTGGTTCGATTCCCAGCTAGTCCAGTTGGCATTTCTGTGTGGAGTTTGCATGTTCTCCCTGCATTTCTTCCGGGTGCTCCGGTTTCCCCACAGTCCAAAGACATGAGCTATAGGTGAATTGAATAAACTAAATTGACCATAGTGTATGAGTGTGAATGAGTGTGTATGGATGTTTCCCAGTACTGGATTGCAGCTGGAGGGGCATCCGCTGTTTAAAACTTATGCTGGATAAGTTGGCGGTTCCTTCCGCTATGGTGACCCCAGATTAATAAAGGGACTAAGCCAAAGGAAAATTAATGAATGTTCTGGACCACTTGAAGTCGAGCTACCTGGAATTTGGAGATGCCATAATATAGAGAATTGCAGTAATCCAAGCGTGATGTTATAAAAGCGTAAATGACTCTCTCACCAAAATCTTTAGGCTAAAAAATGTTTTATTTTGGAAAGTGAGCTAAACATGACAGAGGAAACATGTTTGTCTAATTTAAGGTTATTGCCAATAAGGACACCAAGATTGCATACACAGCTTGAATCAAAACCAGACAGGTTGCCTAAAAATTAATTATTAAACTCCACTTCATCAGATGAGCCAAAAATGATAACTTCAGTCTTCAGTCATGAGTTAAAGAGTTGTTTTAAAGGGCACCTATGGTAAAAAATCTACTTTTCAAGCAGTTTGGACAGACATATGTGCATGTATGGTGTATAGACTGTCATATTGGGGTGATATAAGCACACCCAGTGCTTTTTTTTCAATTTAACAACATAAAAAACGGTGGACCAATTGGAGCTGTTTTTAAATCGACCACAACTTTATGTAGGAGAGCGATCCCCCCGCCCACCAATATTGATTGACAGGCGCGTCATCATATCCTCAGTTTGTTGATTCACGTCCGCCATTTTCAGCGTGAGTCGAAGCGATATAACTAAAGGAACACGCTAGCTCTATTTTTAGATGCAAGGCTCATTGGGCTCAACACAAGATCAATATTCTCCACATTATCGCTCTAATCGGAATTATTGGTTGTATCTTTAGGTAGGTTTGCAAACATGTGTACTTCTCATTGAGTCTACCTTATACTTCAGCCATTTGCATTTCTCGCGATCCCAGAAGCTCCCTGTGATCTTAACTAGCATGCGTTTTAGAATTCTAAACATCGGTTTCTATCAGGGTACACTCAAGTCGACGGCTGGGCACCGCAGACCGATGCAGACTTGAAGCGCTGTTGTGTGTACCCTGATAGAAACCTATGTTTAGAATTCAAAAATGCGTGGCGCGACGATTCGGGACACTTCATGTTTCTGGTGCGCCACAGAGAGTGTCTGGTGTGCCGTGTTGCAGCTTCGAGCGGCGCATCCGGTGCCTCAGTCAAAGTTAATTCAGTGTGCATGGTTATTAGTTTCTGTGTACAAGCTCGGCACTTGAAACTAGCACACAGTTGGCTGTAAAACTGTACAAAGACACAAATGATTTTTTACGACTGAATGCTGTACCTCTCACTCCAGCTCCTTCTCTGAGTCTGCCTGTCAGACTCTGTTGCAAACGCAGAGCAGGTGAGCTCCTGGCCCCGCCCCCTTGTTACGTTGGGCGGGAAGCCGAAACTAATTTACATGTGAAGCAACACACCCCTAAATCAGCGAACTGTGGACACGCCCCCAACATGACACTTTTTAACACATTATAATAAAAAAATCTGAATTGTGTTTTAAACTGAACCTAAACTCAGAAGAGCCATAATATTAATATTAAATCATGAAAAAGAGGTCAACTATGTGCCCTTTAAAGCCGAAAGTGGGTACTGTAAGTCTGGCCAATTCTACATCCTAAAGGGGTCCTATTATGCCCCTTTTTATAAAATGTAAAAAAATCTCTGATGTCCCTAGTGTGTGTGTGTGTGAAGTTTCATCTCAAAATACCACACTGATAATGAATTATAACTCTCTGAAACTGACCCTTTTAGGCTTTGATGCTAATTGTGTCGTTTTGGTGACTGTCGCCTTAAATTCAAATGAGATTGTGCTCTTTTTAAAAGAGGGCGGAGCTACAAATGCCTGTCTGTCAACATTAATGGCAGATTCAATAAAACTACTAACCTCTCATGCTAATGAGGGTGAGATGGTCACTAGTGGGCGGGGCTTTCCCCCTCTGACGACACGTACAAAGGGAGAATGTCAATCAAAGAGTTTCTGCAGACTGTTTCTATCAAGTGTGATTATAACAAATAAAATTATTACGTTTACCATTAGAAGCTGGTTATATTCACAGACTTTTGCCACACAATTGTGTTTAAACCTTTTATAGAAGTTATTTTTTTAATATACAACCTGTTTACGTCTATTTTCAGAATGGTCATTTCTTTCATTTACTAATGAATGCACTTCATACAATTTGTTGTTTGTACATTTACCCCATCCTCTTTGACATTTCTCATTCTATGGGGTCAATACCAGTTATTAAAGCAGTGACAGAATGTTATTGTAAATTTGATACTAGAATTTCTTCATTTTAAAGCAGTCTTAGCATTTTGTCATCTTCAGTTTGACTCAAGGGTTTTTGTAATGAAGTTCTTCTCAGCAGGCCTCTCAGGTGATTGTGACCTCTTCTGGTCGTATGGTGAAAAGGAGATTTCAGATGTTAGACGATGACCCTGCCCAAGAGGTACGGCACACCACCAGCCCAGATTTAAGTCTGAGGGGGGAAATGTTTGTTTTTAAGCACCAGAACATATTTGGGGGTTTCTAAAATGTATTATTTTTGTCATCAAAGGAATAGTTCACCTAAAAATGCCAATTAACTCACCCTCAAGGGGTTCAGAATCGGTATGAGATCGGTTTTTTGTTGAACAAAAAAGAAGATATTTTGAAAAATGTTACACTGCAAAAATGTTTTTCTTACTTAGAGAGTTCCTGTCTTGTTTCTAGTCCAAATGTCTAAAAATAAGCAAAATAGTCTGCCAACGGGGTAAGAAAAATAATCTTGTTTCTCCTTCTGGCATAAGATTTTTTTGCTTACCCCATTGGCTGATTATTTTGCTTGTTTTAAGGAAAAACTCACTTAATTTTGGCACATTATTTCTTAAAACAATAATGTGTTTTTACTTGTCTAGAAAATGCCTCTTGATTTAAGAATGTTTAGATATTTGGACTAGAAAAATTCTAAGAAACATATTTTTTTGCAGTGCACCATTGATTTTCATCATAAGAAAAACAAATACTAAGGAAGTCATTGGTAACACATTTTCAGCATTTTTTTAAATATCTTCTTTTGTGTCCAACATTAGAAAGAAACCCATAAAAGTTCAAAACAAGAGTGAGTTGTCAGTTTTGAGTGAACTGTCCCTTTAAGGAAACCAGGAATTCTGACGTCAATAATTGGCAAAGCAAAAGAAATGCTTTTCTTTCTTTGAGTTTTTGTCTTGTTTCTAGTCCAAATGTTACAAAAATCCTAAATTATTTTCTAGACAAGCAAAAAATATCGTCTCCTTAAAGCTACGGTCACACTGGGCTTTGTGTGT